>NW_027667580.1:0-10352 GCF_963924665.1 Micromys minutus
TTCGTCGTCGTCGTCGTCGTCGTCTTCTTCTTTTTCTTCTTCTTCTTCTTCTTCTTCTTCTTCTTCTTCTTCTTCTTCTTCTTCTTCTTCTTCTTCTTCTTCTTCTTCTTCTTCTTCTTCTTCTTCTTCTTCTTCTTCTTCTTCCTCCTCCTCCTCCTCCTCCTCCTCCTCCTTCCTATTCTTCCTCCTTCTACTTCTTCATCTTCATCCATTTTCTTTCTCCTTCTTCTCCTCCCTCCTCCAACTTCTTCCTTGCTTCTCTTCTTCTGTCACGTCCTGCAGAACCCACTTATTCAGGAGGCGCAAAGGGGACCATGCCTGTGAAAAAATGGGTGAGAAAGAAAGAGCTAGACAAAGCAAATGGTTGTCATTGGTTGTCAAGGTTCAAAGGCAGGGAGTTTTAAGTGGTAGAAAGAGGAAGTAGGGAGAGGGTTTGGGGAGGAGCAGAACCAGGTAGGAGGCCTGGGCAATGCCCTGGAACAATGTGTGGTTTATCTCAGAAGGTCACAGATGTTTCTTGCTTATCTTGTTCCAGGGCTAGTCAAATGTGACTTATCAGGAGTTTCTTAGAAGGGGTTGCATTTTGGCCTTGAGGGCTAGTCTCTGACACTCCTCCACCTTCTTCTTCCTTCTTTCCTTCCTTCCTTCCTTCCTTCCCTTTTTCTTCCTCATCATCTTTCTCCACCTCCTCCTTCTTCAACTTCTTCTTCCCAGGTTGTAAAAAGCAGCAGCCAAAAACTGTTTGGAGGAAAACAGTTCCAAAAGAATGCAAAGGTTGACTCTGTTTTTTTGAGGTTTTTTTTTATATCCTGAATTTCAATCACTATATGATATATACGTAGCGAAGATTCCCACCCACTGCACAGTCTTTCTCTTCACTCTCCTGATTACTCTGTTTGCTGTACAGAGCACTTAAAATTAGATCTTATTTGTCACTTATTGCCCTTGATATCTGAGCAAATGGAGTCCTATTAGGAAAGATGATTCCTATATCTGCATTTTATAGGTTCTCCCTATGATTTCTTCCAGATGTTTATAGCATTTCAGGTTTTATGCTGACGTCTTTGATCTATTTAAAGTTGATTTTTATGCCTGCTGATGATAGGAGTCTAATTTCAGTCTTCTGCAGGTATACAACCCATTTTCCTAAAACTATTTGGTGAAGATACTCTCTGTTCTCCAGTGTATATTTTTGGCATCTTTATTAAATAGCAGATGACAACAATTATGTGATACATGTACATATATATATATATATATATATATGTATATATATATATATATATATATTCTACATTTTCCATTGGTATACTTGTCTAGTTTTGTGTCAGTACCATGCTGCTTTTATTACTAAAGCTCTGCAATAAATTTTTTGTTCTGAAATATTAATCATATTAATCACTCACATATTATTCTTTTGGCTCAAGATTACCTGTTTGCTAGAATTTCTTGTTACTGCTTTTGTTGTTGCTGCTGCTGTTGCTGCTATGCTACTGGTAGTAGTAGTGGTGATGATTATGGTGGTGTACATGCACGTCCATGCATGTTTCTCATACAAATTTTAGAATGGTGCTTTTAGTTTCTAAGGAGAATATCATGGGATTTCCCCCCATTGGGTTTGTATTGAATCTGTAAGTTACTTTTAATTATGAGGTCATTCTTATAGCACAGATTCTACCCATCCATTATTATGAAATGCCGTTCTATCCTCTTTAAGTATTTAAAGTTTTTATTGTAGTGGTTCCTCACTTCCTTGGATAGATAAATATCTATATGTCTGAGGATATTGTGAAAAAGAATATGTTTATACAGTTTTTCTCAGCATGTTTGTTGTTGTCTTTTTAAGTTCATTTTTATCCTGACATTTTGCTGAAATCCTAGATTATTTCTAGACATTTTCTGTTGGAAATTTTGGGATCTATTATGTATAATACATCACATCAACGACTATGGTGGTTTGAATAACAATGGTCAACGTAAGCTCACTTATTTTCATGCTTAGTCACCAGAGAGTAGAACACATCAGGATTAGAAGGGATAGGAATTGTGATCCTCTGGAAGGAAGTGTGCTACTGGGGATTGGATGTTTTCAAAAGTCTACATCCAGACCAGTGTTTTCTCTTTTTTATTCTCCTGGTCTGTGACTCAGGGTGTAGCACTCAGCTATTGCACAGCGCATGGATTCTGCCACACTCCCTAAGATGAGAAAAATAGACTGAACTTTTGAGATTGTAATTGAGGCCTCACCTTCATGTTATCCTTCATAGGACTTGCTATGGCTATGGTGCCTCTTCACAGCAATCAAACCATAACCAAAATCCTACTTCTAGCTTATTTCTTAAAATAAAATTTTCTTTTACTGTAAGTTTTTTCAATATTTTAATATTTCATATTCCCCATACTTTTATGAATGTACTTGATTTGCTATAGCTTTCATTCTCTTTGTCTTAGATGATCGTTTTTAATTTTCATAACTACCTTGAACATGATAATTTTGCTATGTTTACTGACTAGTTCTAATTATTAATCTAGATGAACCATCATATAAATAATTTTCATCCAAAACACATACCTGCTTTGAGGTATCACTTTCAACTTTTAGGGTTGTTATTTCTTTTCTCTTTAATATTTACCAAGTACTTCTAGCATCACATAGCCTGTTTTTAACATTACATTTTGAACCCTCACCAAATATTTTTAACAATAAATGCTTTTACTTACAACATTTTTATTAAAAAACATGTTATCCTTCTTTAAATTTAGCAGTGCTGATATGTGATAAAGAAGAAGCAAAATGTTTCCAAAAAACTAAGCAAGAAAATACATTATTTTCCTACACCCTTGAATGCTTACAAAAGACAGAAAACTCAATGAGAGACAAAGCGGTATTCTATTCTTTATAATAGGATGGCTTTGTATTATTGTATTAAACTCTTTTTTAAGCTTCAAATTCCATATTGCGGTATAAGGAATATGTGCCGATAACACATGCAGTACGGATGGTTGGCAGGAGAGTCCTATGCTTACGGTATCTGTCTTTTTTATAACAATGACTGAAGAAGGCTGCACTCTGCAGGAAGACTATGTAACAGATTTCTGCAAAGCGTTATTTCATCTTGCAGAATTTCAGCTGCAGAAACAATTCTGAATTCCAGTCCAAGTAAAAAGGCATCAGAGTCTTTCAAGCAGGGCACAGCCAGCAACGTGGACAGGAAAGCCCATGACAAATGATTTCCATATTTTATGGTACTTTTGGTACACAGGGAAATATGAAGTAAAGTTTTCTTCTAATTGTGAATATAGACATTTTGTTAATAAAAATCCATGATTTTGGAATATTTTCTCTTATCATTCTGAGAAAATTCTTATAAAGAATTGATCAATGTTTTAAGTGCTTTTGGATCATCTTTTGAAATAATCACATGATTGACTTATTAAGGTCAGTATGAGTCACAAAGTGTCTAAGGCACTTTGGTGTCATTGTAATATTTATTTCTTCTTTTGGTGGTCAGTGACTCACTGAGTGTTTCTCTTAATTTAAATTTTTTCATACAATATATTTTGATCATGTTTTTCACCTCTTTCAACATCTCTCAGACACACCCCACCTCCATACCCACTCATTTGCAGTCTCTCTCTCTCTCTCTCTCTCTCTCTCCCCCTCCCTCCCTCCCTCCCTCCCTCTCTCTCTCTCTCTCTCTCTCTCAACACAACAACTAAAAAATCCAGTAAGACAAAACAGAGTGTGTGGCATGGTATTTATATTCTTAGATCTATTCTCTTGCTGTTTCCTAAAGCCTTGGGAAATTTTAGTTTATGTCGTCTTTGGTTACAAAATGAAAACTGTAAATGTATCTCTTTGTACCATTTTAGTTATTTTTGGAAACTTTCAACAAAGGATATATTATCAATTTTTAAACATTAACATTTTATTGTCTTTGTAAAGGTTTTTTTTTAAATGTAGAAAGGTTTTATTTTTTATAAGTGAGTTTTATAATGTACATGTTACTAGCTATTTTTAACATTACTGCAAAATGTTAGCATAGCACGTAGTCCATAAGGTATTGAATCATTCTTATTTAAGCCTGTTTTGTGACTTATGACTTGTGACTCAGAATGAGCTCAGAAATACTCTCTATTGCTTATAAACTTACCACTGTGAGTAACTATGTCAGCACAGCTTTGCATTCATAAAAAATGAAGAATGGTAATATAATGTTTTCTTGTCTTTTTAGCTAAACTTTCACAGCTGATAAAAGTAAGATATGAAACTACCAAAATATTTGAATTTGTCCCCAATTTTCATATTACCAACCTTATATACTTGTTTTGCTATATGCTATGTCAAAGTAAATATTGTTAGGTATGTTTGAATTCTTAATATTTATCTATTGTTTATTGCTAAGACTGTAAATATGTTTTAAAATGATAAATATATAAAACAGCTATTATTGTTTCATGATTTTAAATCTAATATGTTGCTTTAAAAATACATATTTTGTTATTTAGTATTTTTAAAGTATAATCAATAATCCGTTGGCATTCTATTCCAAGCCAATCAATACATGACAGTCTAAGATGAGTTCTGAAAGTAATTTAAGAGTTAAGTTCCAAACTATGAGTCTCACAGGGCTTCAAATAGTCCACAACACTCCATTCTAACACCTCATATTCTCTCCAAGAACTACATCCTCCTCCACCGTAGTTATCACGATAAAAGAATCTTTCAAGTGCTCTTGTCAAGGTCTCTATATGGTTGGTCTGATGGCTTTGAACAATAGTGGCAATTTGTAATATAGTAGCTTCTCTCCAATACTCTGACAAAAATCAAAGCATACAAAAGCTATTTCTCCTGATGCAGTTTAGGATCAAATGAAAGAAAAAGGAGTTAGGTCTAGTCTATAAAGACGACTTTTTGTTTCACACATTTCCAGTGGACAAATAGGGTTATTTCTATTTGTTTATTATATAAAGACAAGTGAGAAAACACTCAAATATATTCAGTTCAGTGTTTTATATAAAATATTTCACAATTTTAAAACATTTTTAAGTCAGGCTATAACAAGTTATGAGAGATTTAATTTAAAATCCACTATCAGAGATAGAGAGGTAGTTCAGTAGTTAAGAAAACTTGGCGCTCTTGCAGAGGACCAGGATTTGCTTCTCACAAAATACATGGCAGGGCCATGTAACTCTAGTAACTTCAGACCCAGCAGATCCAGTACCCTTTTCTGACTTCCATAGACTCCTATGTGGACATCCTATATATACTTGTACTCAGTTACACACACTCGTGCGCGCGCGCGCACACACACACACACATGATAAAGAATAAAATAATTTAAAGTTTGACTATGTGTATATTTATCCAATTATCTGAAATAAAATATTTCAAATAACAGTACAGACTTGAAACATTGGTAAGTTACAACTTATAAATGTTATTCCAAAAATGAAGTCAACTTAGATCATCAAATGAACTGTTAGTAAGCATACTAAACCTCCAAAATTTGAATCATTATATATGTTTGAATTATGATAGCTTCCACTAATCTGTTCATGGGGAAACAGACCCTGAGGACGTAGAAATCAGAACTGAATAAACACATTTAATACATAAGTTCATTTAAGGATGGTGAAATGGCGTATCATGTAAGTAGTGCTTGCTTCAAAAGCCTGGTAAACTCAAGTTTAGTAAGAAACCCATAGAAAGGTGGAAGAAGAAACTCTCAAAAATGGTCCATGTGTGCTATGGCCCATGGGAGAAGTTGTATATGCACACATGTAATAAGAAGAATAATTATTATAATAACAATAGTTTTTGAGAGATCATACATTTCTAAGTAGCTACCATAGACCAAAATATCACACAAACTTGCATGATGATGAAAGCTCATACTACAATGTGTGTGTATATATATATATAGCTTGGTATTAGTGCTGGAAATGCATTAAGTGTTGGGTGGTGATGTCTCAATGTCTCAAATTTAGTAGTTCTATTTTTTAATTTCTTGACTGTTTAAGGTGTCCCTTGAAACACCATTTCATGTCCCATGGTAGCAAATAATGTTCTACCTGTTTATAACTTCTGAGAAAGAATATGGCAGAGATACTGTTGAGAGAAGAAAAACCAGGAAGAGCATTAATCAAGATAACCCAAAAGCTAAATTCACAGACATGGAAAAATGTCTTTTTATGTGAGCCAGAATTTTTATTTTTCTTTCTTTCTTTCTTTTTTTTTTTAAACTTGGCTTGTTTTTAACTGGAGATCTTTTTTTTTTTTCTTTTTCTTTTTTGAAATGGCCTGAAAACGAAGTGAATAATATAAAGGAAGCAAGATATATGAATGTCCTTCACTGTCCTGCCCAAGGGTGACCCTGTGCTAATGAGATGCAGGGAGAGCAGAGATAACTGGAGAATTAGCACAGAGATTGATTCCCATTTGTGCTTCTCATCTGAAATACTAAACAAGTAAAGGATGCACTGGCTCAGAGGAGCTTCATCACCTTAGTCAGGACATGTGGTAATCAGGGCATCCCCTGACATCCTGGGTGCAGAGAGTGTCTGACACTTCTGTGTCCCAGGATGCTACACAGAGAAGCACTCATAGAAGCAATCAAAACTTTCTTTCCCTCTAGCGGAAAAGAAAAGTAGACAGTGGCAAAGTGGGTATCGAGAGACTAAATGGTTTCTTGTGGGACTGAGAAGTGCCGTGAAAGAATAAAGCATGGGAACAGGACAGAAACGGATGGAGATACAATCACACGGGATCTAGAATAAAAGACAGAGGCAGACCAGTAATGACCATATTTGGGAGCTCTTGCTTCTCAGTCCTCCTCAACACTTTTATGCCATAGGACCACATTAAATACTTAAAAATCTGCCATGCGGTAGGGGAGAGGAAGGAGAAAGGAAAGAGCAACAGTAGGAAGAACAGAAAGGAGAGGAGGAGGTAATATTACTGTAATTACTGAGATAAATTAGAAATTATAACATGAATTTTTCTTAAAATAGAGCAAGACTTGGGGACTTAAAAGTCAAGTTGTATCATGAAAATAGAGTACTTAGAGAGGCAAATGACAGTTATTTCCTCAAAGGGTGTAGTATTTCCTGGAAACACCTGTAAATATTCTGGGATTTCATTTTCTTCCACATTAACATCCACCACTACATGTAAGCAGTAAAAAACAGGAGACACAAGTCTTTACAGAGGACCAACTACTTTGCTTAGCTGGAGCCATGACTAGAATATCAGCACTTCTAACAAATCCTTCCTGATCTGCAGACTACAGATAAACAAAAGAAAAGCAAATGGACCTGGATATCACTTGCATTGTAGGTGAACAACCTGGATATTTTATAATAAGCTTTAAGCGCTCATGTTCTTTGTTCCAAATGAAAATTCTACTGCTATTTCTAGGGTTACTTTCCACTTATTATTGTGAAGAGAACTAAATATTACAGAACTGTTGTACTTCCCTCATGGACTGGCACCCAAAGAGCTCCACAGAGTTTATCTTCTATAGCATAGCTAGCAGACACAAGTTAATATCAATGGTCTCTGAATTATTGGTGCTGCAATATTAGGAAACAGTTAATAAAAGGTGGTCAACCAACTGCATCAATGCTTTCTAATATATAATGTAATATTATTCTAAATCTTTTCATTGATATTTTCATTGAAATATAAAATCACTTGAAAACTGTCTCGTGGGCCAGAAAATGAGGTTCTGTGGGTAAAGCCATTTGCTGCCAAGACTGCCACCATGAAGTCAGTCTCTGGGACCCTGCTGGGTAGAACAGGCTCCTATGATGACCACATGCACACATTTGACACAAAAAACCTAAACAACAAAATAAACACATAAATATAATAAGAATTTTAAAAGAGAAAACTTTCTCATAACGTACTTTCTAAATGTTAATTGTGATCAGATTTTTATCGAGGGAATTAAAGTTTATCTTGCTCTGAAAGAGATGACATGATGTCTGTGAGAAGAGTTCCCATCACTTAGATGGGAGGAAGACATATTCTGCCCCACACCATGGAGTCATTTGGAAAAAGATATCTGAATGAACACAGCAGCTAAAGAAATGGCATGCTCTATTGATTAAAACATATGCATGAAGTCCTCTGACATATCAGTATTCTCCCCTAGAAAGAAGTCAGACACTACCTTGTGCACCTCCAGGTTCTTGCCTGCCTCCTGATGGGAAATGAGTACCGAGCAGGGGAATATCTACAAATACTTCTTTAGAAAGCCGAGCATCCCTAAAATATGGGGACAACTTCCTCTTCATTATTTTAGCCTCAACTCTCTCAACCCCTTCGTTTAATCTGTTATCTCTCTCACTTGTCAATATCCTTTTTGGCCACAGCAGTCAAGGGTTAAAAGATCACAGATATTCATAATCAATTTGGAGGTCGCTGTTTTGCCCCCAAACTCAACTGTTCCGTCCACTCTCCACTAGGTTCAAAGGGACCTATGAAAGAAAGGAAAAGTAGTATCATTTTATGTTATTTAAGAGGCAAAAGCAAACTTTCAAGAGCCCAGGGAACAACCATCCAAGATCTGTCATGTTCTTTGTGTTTCAACTTAGCTTCTTATCGCAGCATAAACTATTCTATCTCTATCCAAAGCCATTAAAGAAGGGACATTATATAATGAATATGAAAAACATTAGTTTTATCCTCTGATGGCAAACTACATTTTAATAAGGCCTACTATGACAATGTTTATAAGGAAACTCCATATTTTAAAACATGTACAGCTTGGACAAAATAGTAAGGTATTATTAAGAAAAAAAAAACAAGATTAACTCCATAACAATAAGAATCACATTAGGATGAAATAAGTAAAAGAGTCTAGCCCTTGCTGTGTCTCTAATGACCAGTTAACAAAGGTGCGCTGATTATAAACAAAGTTTTCTAAGATTAAGAAAAGGATCCTAAGAATAACACAATTCCTTATAAGTTATTATTACTAAGAATGCAATGCTAGGTCTTACAGATTTTAAGTTCATAATTCTCACCAGCATGTATACAGACATAATTCATATTAGATAACATAAAACATACTATATATATATATATATATCATAAACATGTATGGTACAGGATATGTAGCTAGGCTAATCATATGACGACCTAGAAATATTTTTTAATGAATCCAGTGTTTGGTTCACTTTTATCTTGTTATGTTTTGGTTTGGTTGATTTTGTTTTGACATGCCTGGAACTCACTTCACTGGCCAGATTGGTCTGAAATTTGTAGCAATTGGTCTGCAATAACCTCCCGAGAGCTCGGTAATTCTGGCTTATTTTAGGTTGCAGATCCAAAAATAAACTGGAAAGTTACAGATTATATTCTGTCTCCAAAGTTCACATGTAGAATTCCAATCTCCAGTGTGGCCACATTTGAATCAGGAATATAGAGTGGTAATAAAAGTCAAATTAATCGGGGCATGAGTGTAGAACCCTAATTCCGTACGACTGCACACATAACATGTGGGAAGAGACATCAGCAGTGTCTTTGCTGGAGAAAGGGATGACTAGAGCACAACTGCCTGCAACAGGACTTTGGGCAATCTTGAACATCTTGCCTTTATACCTGGGAAAAAATAAATTTCTAGTTTTAGTGCAGCCCAGCCTGTCATGATTTGTTATGGTAGCTCTAGCAAATGAAACTTGTTTTATGTACTCTCTAAATCATTTTCTTTTTAATAAGAACTTCTTGTTCTAAAGCACTAACTTTTATTGAGATTATAACACTTAAGTATGCATACAGCTCAGTCTTTTACTATGTCCACTCTAGCCAGTTCTTCCCTTTGGCTTTTTCAGTCTGATTCCCAGCCATTTACTGCCTCCTTTTGTGCTCTTCCACTCAGTATACTTTTTCAAGTGCTCCTTGGAGTCTCCTGGGGAAACGGTGCCTTATCGAAACTGAAGGGCAAAGACATGAAGTACATTGCTATGTGACAGACTAAGATATTCAAGTGTGTCTTTTCTTCATCTTCCTGTCTGGCAACACACAGACATTATCTAGGTTATGACTTCAAAAATCACTGGCAATATAACAGTACCTTAAATGTTCATTCTAGATCTGAACCCTAGCTATTTTACTAAAATAATTTAACAATTACAATTCATATAAGATCTTGTAATATACCCAGAATATGCTGAATACTGCTGAACTGTGATTTCATTCATCCACTGTTTTAACCACTGCTTTCCCAACCCTTTCAACCGTTATTCTTCTGTCTCTTAGTAGTGTGTGTGTGTTGTGTGTGTGTGGGTGTGTGGAGTGTGTGTGCTGTGTTGTGGTGCCATGCATTTATGTGCATGTGCCAAGT
>NW_027667579.1:0-123000 GCF_963924665.1 Micromys minutus
GTTTTGGGGGAAAAAGACAGAAATTCCCCTTATTTTGGAGCAAAAATGTAGAAATTTCCCATTTTTATGGCAAAAAGCTATGCATACTTCTTATTTTCAGGCAAAAAGGCAGAAATTCCCCGTATTTTGAAGCAAAATTGCAGAAATTCCCCTAAATATGGGGCAAAAAGGCAGAAATTCCCTATATGTTAAAGCAGAAAGACAGAAATTCTCTTTATTTTGGGGCAAAACTCAGAAATTCCACTTATTTTGGGGCAAAATATCAGAAATTTCCCTTATTTTGGGGCAACATTGCAGAAATTTCACTTATTTCATGGAAAAAAAGAAGAAGTTTTCTTATTTTGAAGCAAAAAGGCAGAAATTCCTAATATTTTGTGGCAAAAATGAAGAAATTCCCCTTATTTTGAGGTAAAAAGGCTGAAATTCCCCTTATTTGGGGGAAAAAAGGAAGAAATTTCCCTTATTTTGGGGCAAAATTGCAGAAATTTCACTTATTTCAGGGTAATAAGTCAGAATTTTTCCTAATTTGGGAGCAAAAAAGACAGGAATTCTTTTTGTTTTGGGAGAAAAAGACAGAAATTCCAATTATTTAGAGGCAAAAAAGCAGAAATTCCCCTTATTTTGGAGCAAAAATGAATTAATTTCCCTTTTTTATGGCAAAAAGGTATGCATACTTCTTATTTTCGGGCAAAAAGGCAGAAATTCCCCGTATTTTGGAGCAAAATTGCAGAAATTCCCCTAAATATGGGGCAAAAAGGCAGAAATTCCCTATATGTTAGGGCAAAAAGACAGAAATTCTCTTTATTTTGGGGCAAAACTCAGAAATTCCACTTATTTTGGGGCAAAATTGCAGAAATTTCACTTTTTTTGGCGCAAAATTGCAGAAATTTCACTTATTTCAGGGAAAAAAGGTAGAAATTATCTATATTTTGAAGCAAAAAGCAGAAATTCCTAATATTTTGTGGCAAAAATGCAGAAATTCCCCTTATTTTAAGGTAAAAAGGCTGAATTTCCCCTAATTTGGGGGCAGAAAGGCAGAAATTTCTTATATTTTGGGGCAAAATTGCAGAAATTTCACTTACTTCAGGGTAATAAGTCAGAATTTTTTCTTATTTTGGGTAAAAAAGACAGAAATTTCACTTATTTAGAGGCAAAAAAGCAGAAATTCCACTTATTTTAAAGCAAAAATGATGAAATTTCCCGTTTTTATGACAAAAAGGTATGCATTCTTCTTATTTTCGGGCAAAAAGGCAGAAATTCCCCGTATTTTGGAGCAACATTGCAGAAATTCCCCTAAATGTGGGGCAAATGCAGAAATTCCCTATATGTTGGGGCAAAAAGACAGAAATTCTTTTTATTTTGGGGAAATACTCAAAAATTCCACTTATTTGTGGCAAAAATCCAGAAATTTCTCTTATTTTGGGGCAAAATTGCAGAAATTTCACTTATTTCAGGGTAATAAGTCAGAAATTTTTCTTATTTTGGGGCAAAAAAAAATGAAAAACCTTTGTTTTGAGGGAAAAAGACAGAAATTCCACTTATTTAGAGGCAAAAAAGCAGAAATTCCCCTTATTTTGCAGCAAAAATGAAGAAATTTCCCTATTTTATGGCAAAAAGGTATGCATTCTTCTTATTTACAGGCAAAAAGGCAGAAATTCCCCGTATTTTGGAGCAAAATTGCAGAAATTCCCCTAATTGTGGGGCAAAAAGGCAGAAATTCCCTATATGTTTGGGCAAAAAGACAGAAATTCTCCTTATTTTGGGGCAAAACTCAGAAATTCCACTTATTTTGGCGCAAAATTCCAGAAATATCCCTTATTTAGGGGCAAAATGCAGAAATTTCCCTTATTTTGGGGCAAAATTGCAGAAATTTCACTTATTTCAGGGAAAAAAGACAGAAATTTTCCTTATTTTGAAGCAAAAATGCAGAAATTCCTATTAGTTTGTGACAAAAATGCAGAAATTACTTTTATTTTGAGGTAAAAAGTCTGAAATTCCCCTTATTTGGGGGCAAAAAGGCAGAAATTTCCCATATTTTGGGGAAAAATTGCAGAAATTTCACTTACTTCAGAGTTATAAGTCAAAATTTTTTCTTATTTTGGGGCAAAAAAGACAGAAATTCCCTTTGTTTTGGGGGAAAAAGACAGAAATTCCACTTATTTAGAGGCAAAAAAGCAGAAATTCCCCTTATTTTGGAGCAAAAATGAAGCAATTTCCATTTTTTATGGCAGAAAGATATACATTCTTTTTAATTTCGGGCAAAAAGGCAGAAATTCCCCCTATTTTGGAGCAAAATTGCAGAAATTCCCCTAATTTGGCGCAAAAATGCAGAAATTCTCTATATGTTGGGGCAAAAGGACAGAAATTCTTCTTATTTTGGGGCAAAACTCAGAAATTCCACTTATTTTGGGGCAAAATTCCAGAAATTTCCCTTATTTTGGGGCAAAATTGCAGAAATTTCCCTTATTCTGGGGCAAAATTGGAGAAATTTCACTTATTTTGGGGCAAAATTGCAGAAATTTCACTTATTTCAGGGAAAAAAGGCATAAATTTTTCTTATTTTTGGGGCAAAAATGCAGAAATTCTTAATATTTTGTGGCAAAAATGCAGAAATTCCCCTTATTTTGAGGTAAAATGGCAGAAATTCCCCTTATTTGGGGGCAAAAAAGCAGAAATTCCCCTTATTTTGGAGCAAAAATTAAGAAATTTCCTATTTTTATGGCAAAAAGGTATGCAGTTTTCTTATTTTTGGGCAAAAAGGCAGAAATTCTCTATATGTTGGGGCAAAAAGACAGAAATACTCCTTATTTTAGGGCAAAACTCAGAAATTCCACTTATTTTGAGGCAAATTTCCAGAAATTTCCCTTCTTTTGGGGCAAAATTGCAGAAATTTCACTTATTTTGGGGCAAAATTGCAGAAATTTCACTTATTTTGGGGCAAAATTGCAGAAATTTCACTTATTTCCGGGAAAAAAGGCAGAAAATTTTCTTATTTTGGGGGAAAAAATGCAGAAATTCCTAATATTTTGTGGCAAAAATGCAGAAATTCCCCTTATTTTGAGGTAAAATGGCAGAAATTCACTTTATTTGGGGGCAAAAAGGCAGAAATTTTTCTTATTTTGGGCCAAAAAAGCAGAAATTCCTAATATTTTGTGGCAAAAATGCAGAAATTCCCCTTATTTTTAGGTAAAAAGGCTGAAATTCTTTTTATTTGGAGGCCAAAAGGCAGAAATTTCCCATATTTTGGGGAAAAATTGCAGAAATTTCACTTACTTCAGGGTAATAAGTCAGAATTTTTTCTTATCTTGGGGCAAAAAAAACAGAAATTCCCTTTGTTTTGGGGGAAAAAGACAGAAATTCCACTTATTTAGAGGCAAAAAAGGAGAAATTCCCTTTATTTTGGAGCAAAAATCAAGAAATTTCTCTTTTTTATGGCAAAAAGGTATGCATTCTTCTTATTTTCGGGCAAAAATGCAGAAATTCTTCGTATTTTGGAGCAAAATTGCAGAAATTCCCCTAAATATGGGGCAAAAAGGAAGAAATTCCCTATATGTTAGGGCAAAAAGACAGAAATTCTCTTTATTTTGGGGCAAAACTCAGAAATTCCACTTATTTTGGGGCAAAATTCCAGAAATATCCCTTATTTAGGGGCAAAATGCAGAAATTTCCCTTATTTTGGGGCAAAATTGCAGAAATTTCACTTATTTCAGGGAAAAAAGACAGAAATTTTCCTTATTTTGAAGCAAAAATGGAGAAATTCCTATTAGTTTATGACAAAAATGCAGAAATTACTTTTATTTTGAGGTAAAAAGTCTGAAATTCCCCTTATTTGGGGGCAAAAAGGCAGAAATTTCCCATATTTTGGGGAAAAATTGCAGAAATTCCACTTACTTCAGAGTAATAAGTCAGAATTTTTTCTTAATTTGAGGCAAAAAAGACAGAAATTCCCTGTGTTTTGGGGGAAAAAGACAGAAATTCCACTTATTTAGAGGCAAAAAAGCAGAAATTCCCCTTATTTTGGAGCAAAAATGAAGCAATTTCCATTTTTTATGGCAGAAAGATATACATTCTTCTTAATTTTGGGCAAAAAGGCAGAAATTCCCCCTATTTTGGAGCAAAATTGCAGAAATTCCCCTAATTTGGCGCAAAAAGGCAGAAATTCTCTATATGTTGGGGCAAAAGGACAGAAATTCTCCTTATTTTGGGGCAAAACTCAGAGATTCCACTTATTTTGGGGCAAAATTCCAGAAATTTCCCTTATTTTGGGGCAAAATTGCAGAAATTTCCCTTACTCTGGGGCAAAATTTGAGAAATTTCACTTATTTTGGGGCAAAATTGCAGAAATTTCACTTATTTCAGGGAAGAAAGGCAGAAATTTTCCTTATTTGGGGCAAAAAAGGCAAGAATTTTCTGTTTTGGGGGAAAAAGACAGAAACTCCACTTATTTAGAGGCAAAAAAGCAGAAATTCCCCTTATTTTGGAGCAAAAATGAAGAAATTTCCCATTTTTATGGCAAAAAGCTATGCATACTTCTTATTTTCAGGCAAAAAGGCAGAAATTCCCCGTATTTTGAAGCAAAATTGCAGAAACTCCCCTAAATATGGGGCAAAAAGGCAGAAATTCCCTATATGTTAAAGCAAAAAGACAGAAATACTCTTTATTTTGGGGCAAAACTCAGAAATTCCACTTATTTTGGGGCAAATTCCAGAAATTTCCCTTATTTTGGGGCAACATTGCAGAAATTTCACTTATTTCATGGAAAAAAAGATAAAGTTTTCTTATTTTGAAGCAAAAAGGCAGAAATTCCTAATATTTTGTGGCAAAAATGCAGAAATTCACTTTATTTTTAGGTAAAAAGGCTGAAATTCCCCTTATTTGGGGGAAAAAAGGCAGAAATTTCCCTTATTTTGGGGCAAAATTGCAGAAATTTCACTTATTTCAGGGTAATAAGTCAGAATTTTTCCTTATTTGGGAGCAAAAAAGACAGGAATTCTTTTTGTTTTGGGAGAAAAAGACAGAAATTCCAATTATTTAGAGGCAAAAAAGCAGAAATTCCTCTTATTTTGGAGCAAAAATGAAGAAATTTTCCTATTTTATGGCAAAAAGGTATGCATTCTTCTTATTTACAGGCAAAAAGGCAGAAATTCCCAGTATTTTGGAGCAAAATTGCAGAAATTCCCCTAATTGTGGGGCAAAAAGGCAGAAATTCCCTATATGTTAGGGCAAAAAGACAGAAATTCTCCTTATTTTGGGGCAAAACTCAGAAATTCCACTTATTTTGGGGCAAAATTACAGAAATTTCCCTTATTTTGATGGCAAAATTGCAGAAATTTCACCTATTTTGGGGCAAAATTGCAGAAATTTCACTTATTTTGTGGCAAAATTGCAGAAATTTCACTTATTTCAGGGAAAAACGGCCGAAATTTTCCTTATTTTAGGGCAAAAAGGCAGAAATTCCTAATATTTTGTGGCAAAAGTGCAGAAATTCTCCTTATTTGGGGGCAAAAATGCAGAAATTTTTCATAGTTTGGGGCAAAATTGCAGAAATTTCACTTACTTCAGGGTAATAAGTCAGAATTTTTCCTTATTTTGGGGCAAAAAATACAGAAATTCCTTTGTTTTAGAGGAAAAAGACAGAAATTCCACTTATTTAGAGGCAAAAAAGTGGAAATTCCCCTTATTTTGGAGCAAAAATGAAGAAATTTCCTATTTTTATGGCAAAAAGGTATGCAGTTTTCTTATTTTCGGGCAAAAAGACAGAAATTCCCCGTAATTTGAAGCAAAATTGCAGAAATTCCCCTAGTTGTGGGGCAAAAAGGCAGAAATTCTCTCTATGTTGGGGCAAAAAGACAGAAATACTCCTTATTTTAGGGCAAAACACAGAAATTCCACTTGTTTTGGGGCAAATTTCCAGAAATTTCCCTTCTTTTGGGGCAAAATTGCAGAAATTTCACTTATTTTGGGGCAAAATTGCAGAAATTTCACTTATTTTGTGGCAAAATTGCAGAAATTTCACTTATTTCAGGGAAAAAAGGCAGAAATTTTTCTTATTTTTGGGGCAAAAATGCAGAAATTCCTAATATTTTGTGGCAAAAATGCAGATATTCCCCTTATTTTGAGGTAAAATGGCTGAAATTCCCCTTATTTGGGGGCAAAAAAGCAGTAATTTCTCTTATTTTGGGGCAAAATTGCAGAATTTTCACTTACTTCAGGGTAATAAGTCAGAGTTTTTTTTTATTTTGGGGCAAAAACACAGAAATTCCCTTTGTTTTGGGGGAAAAAGACAGAAATTCCACTTATTTAGAGGCAAAAAAGCAGAAATTCCCCTTATTTTGGAGCAAAAATGAAGAAATTTCCCATTTTTATGGCAAAAAGCTATGCATACTTCTTATTTTCAGGCAAAAAGGCAGAAATTCCCCGTATTTTGAAGCAAAATTGCAGAAATTCCCCTAAATATGGGGCAAAAAGGCAGAAATTCCCTATATGTTAAAGCAGAAAGACAGAAATTCTCTTTATTTTGGGGCAAAACTCAGAAATTCCACTTATTTTGGGGCAAAATTCCAGAAATTTCCCTTATTTTGGGGCAACATTGCAGAAATTTCACTTATTTCATGGAAAAAAAGAAGAAGTTTTCTTATTTTGAAGCAAAAAGGCAGAAATTCCTAATATTTTGTGGCAAAAATGCAGAAATTCCTCTTATTTTGTGGTAAAAAGGCTGAAATTCCCCTTATTTGGGAGAAAAAAGGCAGAAATTTTCCTTATTTTGGGGCAAAATTGCAGAAATTTCACTTATTTCAGGGTAATAAGTCAGAATTTTTCCTAATTTGGGAGCAAAAAAGACAGGAATTCTTTTTGTTTTGGGAGAAAAAGACAGAAATTCCAATTATTTAGAGGCAAAAAAGCAGAAATTCCCCTTATTTTGGAGCAAAAATGAATTAATTTCCCTTTTTTATGGCAAAAAGGTATGCATACTTCTTATTTTCGGGCAAAAAGGCAGAAATTCCCCGTATTTTGGAGCAAAATTGCAGAAATTCCCCTAATTGTGGGGCAAAAAGGCAGAAATTCCCTATATGTTAGAGCAAAAAGACAGAAATTCTCTTTATTTTGGGGCAAAACTCAGAAATTCCACTTATTTTGGGGCAAAATTGAAGAAATTTCACTTTTTTTGGCGCAAAATTGCAGAAATTTCACTTATTTCAGGGAAAAAAGGTAGAAATTATCTATATTTTGAAGCAAAAAGCAGAAATTCCTAATATTTTGTGGCAAAAATGCAGAAATTTTCCTTATTTTAAGGTAAAAAGGCTGAATTTCCCCTAATTTGGGGGCAGAAAGGCAGAAATTTCTTATATTTTGGGGCAAAATTGCAGAAATTTCACTTACTTCAGGGTAATAAGTCAGAATTTTTTCTTATTTTGGGGCAAAAAAGACAGAAATTTCACTTATTTAGAGGCAAAAAAGCAGAAATTCCACTTATTTTAAAGCAAAAATGATGAAATTTCCCGTTTTTATGACAAAAAGGTATGCATTCTTCTTATTTTCGGGCAAAAAGGCAGAAATTCCCCGTATTTTGGAGCAAAATTGCAGAAATTCCCCTAAATGTGGGGCAAATGCAGAAATTCCCTATATGTTGGGGCAAAAAGACAGAAATTTTTTTTATTTTGGGGCAAAACTCAAAAATTCCACTTATTTGGGGCAAAAATCCAGAAATTTCTCTTATTTTGGGGCAAAATTGCAGAAATTTCACTTATTTCAGGGTAATAAGTCAGAAATTTTTCTTATTTTGGAGCAAAAAAACATGAAAAACCTTTGTTTTGAGGGAAAAAGACAGAAATTCCACTTATTTAGAGGCAAGAAAGCAGAAATTCCCCTTATTTTGCAGCAAAAATGAAGAAATTTCCCTATTTTATGGCAAAAAGGTATGCATTCTTCTTATTTACAGGCAAAAAGGCAGAAATTCCAGGTATTTTGGAGCAAAATTGCAGAAATTCCCCTAATTGTGGGGCAAAAAGGCAGAAATTCCCTATATGTTTGGGCAAAAAGAAAGAAATTCTCCTTATTTTGGGGCAAAACTCAGAAATTCCACTTATTTTGGGGCAAAATTCCAGAAATTTCCCTTATTTTGTGGCAAAATTGCAGAAATTTCCCTTATTTTGGGGCAAAATTGCAGAAATTTCACTTATTTTGTGGCAAAATTGCAGAAATTTCACTTATTTCAGGGAAAAAAGGCAGAAATTTTCTTTATTTTAGGGCAAAAAGGCAGAAATTCCTAATATTTTGAGGCAAAAGTGCAGAAATTCCCATTATTTTGAGGTAAAAAGCTGAAATTCCCCTTATTTGGGGGCAAAAAGGCATAAATTTTTCATATTATGGGGCAAAATTGCAGAAATTTCACTTACTTCAGGGGAATAAGTCAGAATTTTTCCTTATTTTGGGGCAAAAAATACAGAAATTTTTTTTGTTTTGGAGGAAAATGACAGACATTCCACATTTTTAGATGCAGAAATGCAGAAATTCCCCTTATTTTGGAGCAAAAATGAAGAAATTTCCCTTTTTTATGGTAAAAAGGTATGCATTCTTCTCATTTTCGGTCAAAAAGGCAGAAATTCCCCGTATTTTGGAGCAAAATTGCAGAAATTCCCCTAATTGTGGGGCAAAAAAGCAGAAATTCTCTATATGTTGGCGCAAAAAAACAGAAATTCTCCTTATTTTGGGGCAAAACTCAGAAATTCCACTTATTTTGGGGCAAAATTCCAGAAATTTCCCTTATTTTGGGGCAAAATTGCAGAAATTTCCCTTATTTTGGGGCAAAATTGCAGAAATTTCACTTATTTCAGGAAAAAAAGGCAGAAATTTTTCTAATTTTTGAGGCAAAAAGGCAGAAATTCCTAATATTTTGTGGCAAAAATGCAAAAAATCCCCTTATTTTGAGGTAAAAAGGCTGAAATTCCCCTTATTTGGGGGCAAAAAAGCAGAAATTTCCCTTATTTTGGGGCAAAATTGCAGAATTTTCACTTACTTCAGGGTAATAAGTCAGAGATGTTTTTATTTTGGGGCCAAAAAGACAGAAATTCCCTTTGTTTTGGGGGAAAAAGACAGAAATTCCACTTATTTAGAGGCAAAAAAGCAGAAATTCCCCTTATTTTGGAGCAAAAAATGAAGAAATTTCCCTTTTTTATGGCAAAAAGGTATGCATACTTCTTATTTTCGGGCAAAAAGGCAGAAATTCCCCGTATTTTGGAGCAAAATTGCAGAAATTCCCCTAAATATGGGGCAAAAAGGCAGTAATTCCCTATATGTTAGGGCAAAAAGACAGAAATTCTCTTTATTTTGGGGCAAAACTCAGAAATTCCACTTATTTTGGGGCAAAATTCCAGAAATTTCCCTTATTTTGGGGCAAAATTGCAAAAATTTCACTTTTTTTGGCGCAAAATTGCAGAAATTTCACTTATTTTAGGGAAAAAAGGCAGAAATTTTCCTTATTTTGGGGCAAAAACCAGAAATTCCTAATATTTTGTGGCAAAAATGCAGAAATTCCCCTTATTTTGAGGTAAAAAGGCTGAATTTCCCCTTATTAGGGGGCAGAAAGGCAGAAATTTCCTATATTTTGGGGCAAAATTACAGAAATTTCACTTACTTCAGGGTAATAAGTCAGAATTTTTTTTTATTTTGGGCAAAAAAGACAGAAATTCCACTTATTTAGAGGCAAAAAAGCAGAAATTCCACTTATTTCGGAGCAAAAATAATGAAATTTCCCATTTTTATGATAAAAAGTTATGCATTCTTCTTATTTTCGGGCAAAAAGGCAGAAATTCCCCGTATTTTGGGGCAAAATTTTAAAAATTCCCCTAATTCTGGGGCAAAAAGTCAGAAATTGCCTATATGTTGGGGCAAAAAAACAGAAATTCTCCTTATTTTGGGGCAAAACTCAGAAATTCCACTTATTTTGGGGCAAAATTCCAGAAATTTCCCTTATTTTGGGGCAAAATTGCAAAAATTTCACTTATTTTGGGGCAACATTGCAGAAATTTCACTTATTTCAGGGAAAAAAAGCAGAAGTTTTCCTATTTTGAAGCAAAAAGGCAGAAATTCCTAATATTTTGTGGCAAAAATGCAGAAATTCCTCTTATTTTGTGGTAAAAAGGCTGAAATTCCCCTTATTTGGTAGAAAAAAGGCAGAAATTTTCCTTATTTTGGGGCAAAATTGCAGAAATTTCACTTATTTCAGGGTAATAAGTCAGAATTTTTCCTAATTTGGGAGCAAAAAAGACAGGAATTCTTTTTGTTTTGGGAGAAAAAGACAGAAATTCCAATTATTTAGAGGCAAAAAAGCAGAAATTCCCCTTATTTTGGAGCAAAAATGAATTAATTTCCCTTTTTTATGGCAAAAAGGTATGCATACTTCTTATTTTCGGGCAAAAAGGCAGAAATTCCCCTATTTTGGAGCAAAATTGCAGAAATTCCCCTAAATATGGGGCAAAAAGGCAGAAATTCCCTATATGTTAGGGCAAAAAGACAGAAATTCTCTTTATTTTGGGGCAAAACTCAGAAATTCCACTTATTTTGGGGCAAAATTGAAGAAATTTCACTTTTTTTGGCGCAAAATTGCAGAAATTTCACTTATTTCAGGGAAAAAATGTAGAAATTATCTATATTTTGAAGCAAAAAGCAGAAATTCCTAATATTTTGTGGCAAAAATGCAGAAATTTTCCTTATTTTAAGGTAAAAAGGCTGAATTTCCCCTAATTTGGGGGCAGAAAGGCAGAAATTTCTTATATTTTGGGGCAAAATTGCAGAAATTTCACTTACTTCAGGGTAATAAGTCAGAATTTTTTCTTATTTTGGGGCAAAAAAGACAGAAATTTCACTTATTTAGAGGCAAAAAAGCAGAAATTCCACTTATTTTAAAGCAAAAATGATGAAATTTCCCGTTTTTATGACAAAAAGGTATGCATTCTTCTTATTTTCGGGCAAAAAGGCAGAAATTCCCCGTATTTTGGAGCAAAATTGCAGAACTTCCCCTAAATGTGGGGCAAATGCAGAAATTCCCTATATGTTGGGGCAAAAAGACAGAAATTCTTTTTATTTTGGGGCAAAACTCAAAAATTCCACTTATTTGGGGCAAAAATCCAGAAATTTCTCTTATTTTGGGGCAAAATTGCAGAAATTTCACTTATTTCAGGGTAATAAGTCAGAAATTTTTCTTATTTTGGAGCAAAAAAACATGAAAAACCTTTGTTTTGAGGGAAAAAGACAGAAATTCCACTTATTTAGAGGCAAAAAAGCAGAAATTCCCCTTATTTTGCAGCAAAAATGAAGAAATTTCCCTATTTTATGGCAAAAAGGTATGCATTCTTCTTATTTACAGGCAAAAAGGCAGAAATTCCCCGTATTTTGGAGCAAAATTGCAGAAATTCCCCTAATTGTGGGGCAAAAAGGCAGAAATTCCCTATATGTTTGGGCAAAAAGAAAGAAATTCTCCTTATTTTGGGGCAAAACTCAGAAATTCCACTTATTTTAGGGCAAAATTCCAGAAATTTCCCTTATTTTGGGGCAAAAGTGCAGAAATTTCTCTTATTTTGGGGCAAAATTGCAGAAATTTCACTTATTTTGTGGCAAAATTGCAGAAATTTCACTTATTTCAGGGAAAAAAGGCAGAAATTTTCTTTATTTTAAGGCAAAAAGGCAGAAATTCCTAATATTTTGGGGCAAAAGTGCAGAAATTCCCATTATTTTGAGGTAAAAAGCTGAAATTCCCCTTATTTGGGGGCAAAAAGGCAGAAATTTTTCATATTATGGGGCAAAATTGCAGAAATTTCACTTACTTCAGGGGAATAAGTCAGAATTTTTCCTTATTTTGGGGCAAAAAATACAGAAATTTTTTTTGTTTTGGGGGAAAAAGACAGACATTCCACATTTTTAGATGCAGAAATGCAGAAATTCCCCTTATTTTGGAGCAAAAATGAAGAAATTTCCCTTTTTTATGGCAAAAAGGTATGCATTCTTCTTATTATCGGGCAAAAAGGCAGAAATTTCCCGTATTTTGGAGCAAAATTGCAGAAATTCCCCTAATTGTGGGGCAAAAAATCAGAAATTCTCTATATGTTGGCGCAAAAAAAACAGAAATTCTCCTTATTTTGGGGCAAAACTCAGAAATTCCACTTATTTTGGGGCAAAATTCCAGAAATTTCCCTTATTTTGGGGCAAAATTGCAGAAATTTCCCTTATTTTGGGGCAAAATTGCAGAAATTTCACTTATTTTGGGGCAAAATTGCAGAAATTTCACTTATTTCAGGAAAAAAAGGCAGAAATTTTTCTAATTTTTGAGGCAAAAACGCAGAAATTCCTAATATTTTGTGGCAAAAATGCAAAAAATCCCCTTATTTTGAGGTAAAAAGGCTGAAATTCCCCTTATTTGGGGGCAAAAAAGCAGAAATTTCCCTTATTTTGGGGCAAAATTGCAGAATTTTCACTTACTTCAGGGTAATAAGTCAGAGATGTTTTTATTTTGGGGCCAAAAAGACAGAAATTCCCTTTGTTTTGGGGGAAAAAGACAGAAATTCCACTTATTTAGAGGCAAAAAAGCAGAAATTCCCCTTATTTTGGAGCAAAAAATGAAGAAATTTCCCTTTTTTATGGCAAAAAGGTATGCATACTTCTTATTTTCGGGCAAAAAGGCAGAAATTCCCCGTATTTTGGAGCAAAATTGCAGAAATTCCCCTAAATATTGGGCAAAAAGGCAGTAATTCCCTATATGTTAGGGCAAAAAGACAGAAATTCTCTTTATTTTGGGGCAAAACTCAGAAATTCCACTTATTTTGGGGCAAAATTCCAGAAATTTCCCTTATTTTGGGGCAAAATTGCAAAAATTTCACTTTTTTTGGCCCAAAATTGCAGAAATTTCACTTATTTTAGGGAAAAAAGGCAGAAATTTTCCTTATTTTGGGGCAAAAACCAGAAATTCCTAATATTTTGTGGCAAAAATGCAGAAATTCCCCTTATTTTGAGGTAAAAAGGCTGAATTTCCCCTTATTAGGGGGCAGAAAGGCAGAAATTTCCTATATTTTGGGGCAAAATTACAGAAATTTCACTTACTTCAGGGTAAAAAGTCAGAATTTTTTTTTATTTTGGGCAAAAAAGACAGAAATTCCACTTATTTAGAGGCAAAAAAACAGAAATTCCACTTATTTCGGAGCAAAAATAATGAAATTTCCCATTTTTATGATAAAAAGTTATGCATTCTTCTTATTTTCGGGCAAAAAGGCAGAAATTCCCCGTATTTTGGGGCAAAATTTTAAAAATTCCCCTAATTCTGGGGCAAAAAGTCAGAAATTGCCTATATGTTGGGGCAAAAAAACAGAAATTCTCCTTATTTTGGGGCAAAACTCAGAAATTCCACTTATTTTGGGGCAAAATTCCAGAAATTTCCCTTATTTTGGGGCAAAATTGCAAAAATTTCACTTATTTTGGGGCAACATTGCAGAAATTTCACTTATTTCAGGGAAAAAAAGCAGAAGTTTTCCTATTTTGAAGCAAAAAGGCAGAAATTCCTAATATTATGTGGCAAAAATGCAGAAATTCCCCTTATTTTGAAGTAAAAAGGCTGAAATTCTTCTTATTTCAGGGAAAAAAGGCAGAAATTTCCCTTATTTTGGGGCAAAATTGCAGAAATTTCACTTATTTCAGGGTAATAAGTCAGAATTTTTCTTATTTTGGGGCAAAAAAGACAGGAATTCCCTTTGTTTTGGGGGAAAAAGACAGAAATTCCAATTATTTAGAGAAAAAAAGTAGAAATTCCCCTTATTTTGGAGCAAAAATGAAGAAATTTTGTTTTTTTATGGCAAAAAGGTATGCATTCTTCTTATTTTCGGGCAAAAAGGCAGAAATTCCCCGTATTTTGGAGCAAAATTGCAGAAATTTTCCTAATTGTGGGGCAAAAGCAGAAATTCCCAATATGTTGGGGCAAAAAGACAGAAATTCTTTTTATATTGGGGCAAAACTCAGAAATTCCACTTATTTTGGGGCAAAAATCCAGAAATTTCCCTTATTTTTGGGGCAAAATTGCAGAAATTTCACTTATTTCAGGGTAATAAGTCAGAAATTTTTCTTATTTTGGGGCAAAAAAACATGAATAACCTTTGTTTTGAGGGAAAAAACAGAAATTCCACTTATTTAGAGGCAAAAAAGCAGAAATTCCCCTTATTTTGGAGCAAAAATGAAGAAATTTAACTTTTTTATGGCAAAAAGGTATGGATACTTCTTATTTTCGGGCAAAAAGGCAGAAATTCCCCGTATTTTGGGGCAAAATTGCAGAAATTCCCCTAAATATGGGGCAAAAAGGCAGAAATTCCCTATGTGTTAGGGCAAAAAGACAGAAATTCTCTTTATTTTGGGGCAAAACTCAGAAATTCCACTTATTTTGGGGCAAAATTCCAGTAATTTCCCTTATTTTGGGGCAAAATTGCAAATATTTCACTTTTTTTGGCGCAAAATTGCAGAAATTTCACTTATTTCAGGGAAAAAAGGCAGAAATTTTAATTATTTTGGGACAAAATCCAGAAATTCCTAATATTTTGTGGCAAAAATGCAGAAATTCCCCTTATTTTGAGGTAAAAAGGCTGAATTTCCCCTTATTAGGGGGCAGAAAGGCAGAAATTTCCTATATTTTGGGGCAAAATTACAGAAATTTCACTTACTTCAGGGTAATAAGTCAGAATTTTTTTTTATTTTGGGCAAAAAAGACAGAAATTCCACTTATTTAGAGGCAAAAAAGCAGAAATTCCAATTATTTCGGAGCAAAAATGATGAAATTTCCCATTTTTATGATAAAAAGTTATGCATTCTTCTTATTTTCGGGCAAAAAGGCAGAAATTCCCCGTATTTTGGGGCAAAATTTTAAAAATTCCCCTAATTCTGGGGCAAAAAGTCAGAAATTGCCTATATGTTGGGGCAAAAAAACAGAAATTCTCCTTATTTTGGGGCAAAACTCAGAAATTCCACTTATTTTGGGGCAAAATTCCAGAAATTTCCCTTATTTTGGGGCAAAATTGCAAAAATTTCACTTATTTTGGGGCAACATTGCAGAAATTTCACTTATTTCAGGGAAAAAAAGCAGAAGTTTTCCTATTTTGAAGCAAAAAGGCAGAAATTCCTAATATTATGTGGCAAAAATGCAGAAATTCCCCTTATTTTGAAGTAAAAAGGCTGAAATTCTTCTTATTTCAGGGAAAAAAGGCAGAAATTTCCCTTATTTTGGGGCAAAATTGCAGAAATTTCACTTATTTCAGGGTAATAAGTCAGAATTTTTCTTATTTTGGGGCAAAAAAGACAGGAATTCCCTTTGTTTTGGGGGAAAAAGACAGAAATTCCACTTATTTAGAGGAAAAAAGCAGAAATTTCCCTTATTTTGGAGCAAAAATGAAGAAATTTTGTTTTTTTATGGCAAAAAGGTATGCATTTTTCTTATTTTCGGGCAAAAAGGCAGAAATTCCCCGTATTTTGAAGCAAAATTGCAGAAATTCCCTTAATTGTGGGGCAAAAGCAGAAATTCCCAATATGTTGGGGCAAAAAGACAGAAATTCTTTTTAAATTGGGGCAAAACTCAGAAATTCCACTTATTTTGGGGCAAAAATCCAGAAATTTCCCTTATTTTGGGGCAAAATTGCAGAAATTTCACTTATTTCAGGGTAATAAGTCAGAAATTTTTCTTATTTTGGGGCAAAAAAACATGAATAACCTTTGTTTTGAGGGAAAAAACAGAAATTCCACTTATTTAGAGGCAAAAAAGCAGAAATTCCCCTTATTTTGGAGCAAAGATGAAGAAATTTTGTTTTTTTATGGCAAAAAGGTATGCCTTCTTCTTATTTTCGGGCAAAAGGGCAGAAACTCCCCGTATTTTGGAGCAAAATTGCAGAAATTCCCCTAATTGTGTGGCAAATAGGCAGAAATTCCCTATATGTTGGGGCAAAAAGACAGAAATTCTCCTTATTTTGGGGCAAAACTCAGAAATTCATCTCATTTTGGGGCAAAAATCCAGAAATTTTTCTTATTTTGGGGCAAAATTGCAGAAATTTCACATATTTTGGGGCAAAATTGCAGAAATTTCACTTATTTTGTGGCAAAATTGCAGAAATTTCACTTATTTCATGGAAAAAAAGGCAGAAAATTTCTTTATTTCAAGGCAAAAATGTAGAAATTCCTAATATTTTGTGGCAAAAATGCAGAAATTCCCCTTATTTTGAGGTAAAAAGGCTGAAATTCCTCTTATTTGGGGGCAAAAAGGCAGAAATTTTTCATATTTTGGGGATAAAATTGCAGAAATTTCACTTATTTAACGGAAAAAAGGCAGAAATTATCCTTATTTTGGGGCAAAAAAGAAAGGAATTCCTTTTGTTTTGGGGGAAAAAGAGAGAAATTCCACTTATTTAGAGGCAGAAAAGCAGAAATTCCCCTTATTTTGAGAAAAAATGAAGAAATTTCCCTTTTTTATGGCAAAAAGCTATGCATTCTTCTTATTTTCGGGCAAAAAGGCAGAAATTCCCCGTATTCTGGAGCAAAATTGCAGAAATTCCTCTAATTGTGGGGCAAAAAGGCAGAAATTTTCTCTATGTTGGAGCAAGAAGAAATTCCGTGTATTTTTGGGTAAAAAGGCAGAAATTTCACTTATTTTAGGGTAAAAAGTTAGAATTTCCTCTTATTTTGAAGCAAAAATGAAGAAATTTCCCTTTTTTGTGGCATAAGGTATACATTCTTCTTATTTTCTGGCAAAAAAGCAGAAATTCCCCGTATTTTGGAGCAAAATTGCAGAAATTCCCATAATTGTGGGGCAAAAATGCAGAAATTCCGTATATGTTGGGGCAAAAGACAGAAATTCTTTTTATTTTGGGGCAAAACTCAGAAATTCCACTTATTTTGGGGCAAAATTCCAGAAATTTCCCGAATTTTGGGGCAAAATTGCAGAAATTTCACTTAATTTGGGGCAAAATTGCAGAAATTTCAATTATTTTGGGGCAAAATTGCAGAAATTTCACTTATTTCAGGGAAAAAAGGCAGAAATTTTCCTTATTTTGGGGCAAAAAGTCAGAAATTCCTAATATTTTGTGGCAAAAATGCAGAAATTCCCCTTATTTTGACGTAAAAAGGCTGAAATTCTTCTTATTTGGAAGCAAAAAGGAAGAAATTTCCCTTATTTTCGGGCAAAATTGCAGAAATTCCCCTAATTATGAGGCAAAAAGGCAGAAATTCTCTATATGTTGGGGCAAAAAGACAGAAATTCTCCTTATTTTGGGGAAAAACTCAGAAATTCCACTTTTGGGGCAAAATTCCAGAAATTTCTCTTATTTTGGGGCAAAATAGCAGGAATTTCCCTTATTTTGGGGCAAAATTGCAGAAATTTCACTTATTTCAGGGAAAAAAGGCAGAAATTTTCCTTATTTTGGAGCAAAAAAGACAAAAATTTTCTTTGTTTTGGGGGAAAAAGACAGAAATTACACTTATTTAGAACCAAAAAAGCAGAAATTCCACTTATTTTGGAGCAAAAATGAAGAAATTTCTTTTTTTTATGGCAAAAAGGTATGCATTCTTCTTATTTTCGGGCAAAAAGGCAGAAATTCCCCGTATTTTGGAGCAAAATTGCAGAAATTCCCGTAATTGTGGGGCAAAAAGGCAGAAATTCTTTATATGTTGGCGCAGAAAGACAGAAATTCTCCTTATTTTAGGGCAAAACTCAGAAATTCCACTTATTTTGGGGCAAAATTCCAGAAATTTCCCGTATTTTGGGGCAAAATTGCAGAAATTTCTCTTATTTTGGGGCAAAATTGCAGAAATTTCACTTATTTTGGGGCAAAATTGCAGAAATTTCACTTATTTCAGGGAAATAAGGCAGAATTCTTTCTAATTTTTGGGGCAAAAAGGCAGAAATTCCTAATATTTTGTGGCAAAAATGCAGAAATTCCCCTTATTTTGAGGTAAAAAGGCTGAAATTCCCCTTATTTGGGGGAAAAAAGGCAGAAATTTCCCTTATTTTCGGGCAAAATTGCAGAATTTTCACTTACTTCAGGGTAATGAGTCAGAAATTTTTTTTTATTATGGGGCCAAAATAACAGAAATTCCCTTTTTTTGGGGTGGAAAAAAACAGAAATTCCACATATTTAGAGGCAAAAAAGCAGAAATTCCCCTTATTTTGGAGCAAAAATTAAGAAATTTCACTTTTTTATGAAATAAAGATATGCATTCTTCTTATTTTCGGGCAAAAAGGCAGAAATTCCTCGTATATTGGAGCAAAATTGCAGAAATTCCCCTAAATGTGGGGCAAAAAGGCAGAATTCCCTATATGTTAGGGCAAAAAGACAGAAATTCTCCTTATTTTGGGGCAAAACCCAGAAATACCACTTATTTTGGGGCAAAATTCCAGAAATTTCCCTTATTTTGGGGCAAAATTGCAGAAATTTCACTTATTTTGGGGCAAAATTGCAGAAATTTTACTTATTTCAGGGAAAAAAGGCAGAAATTTTCTTTATTTTGGGACAAAAAGGCAGAAATTCCTAATATTTTGTGGCAAAAATGCAGAAATTCCCCTCATTTTGAGGTAAAAATGCTGAAATTCCTCTTATTTGGGGGCAAAAATGCAGAAATTTCCCTTATTTTGGGGCAAAATTGCAGAAATTTCACTTATTTCAAGGTAATAAATCAGAAATTTTCTTATTTTTGGGCAAAAAAGACAGAAATTCCCTTTGTTTTGAGGGAAAAAGACAGAAATTCCACTTATTTAGACACATAAAAGCAGAAATTTCCCTCATTTTGGAGCAAAAATGAAGAAATTTCCCTTTTTTGTGGCATAAGGTATACATTCTTCTTATTTTCTGGCAAAAAAGCAGAAATTCCCCGTATTTTGGAGCAAAATTGCAGAAATTCCCCTAATTGTGGGGCAAAAATGCAGAAATTCCATATATGTTGGGGCAAAAGACAGAAATTCTTTTTATTTTGGGGCAAAACTCAGAAATTCCACTTATTTTGGGGCAAAATTCCAGAAATTTCCCGAATTTTGGGGCAAAATTGCAGAAATTGCACTTAATTTGGGGCAAAATTGCAGAAATTTCAATTATTTTGGGGCAAAATTGCAGATATTTCACTTATTTCAGGGGAAAAAGGCAGAAATTTTCCTTATTTTGGGGCAAAAAGTCAGAAATTCCTAATATTTTGTGGCAAAAATGCAGAAATTCCCCTTATTTTGACATAAAAAGGCTGAAATTCTTCTTATTTGGAAGCAAAAAGGAAGAAATTTCCCTTATTTTCGGGCAAAATTGCAGAAATTCCCCTAATTATGAGGCAAAAAGGCAGAAATTCTCTATATGTTGGGGCAAAAAGACAGAAATTCTCCTTATTTTGGGGAAAAACTCAGAAATTCCACTTTTGGGACAAAATTCCAGAAATTTCCCTTATTTTGGGGCAAAATAGCAGGAATTTTCCTTATTTTGGGGCAAAATTGCAGAAATTTCACTTATTTCAGGGAAAAAAGGCAGAAATTTTCCTTATTTTGGAGCAAAAAAGACAAAAATTTTCTTTGTTTTGGGGGAAAAAGACAGAAATTACACTTATTTAGAACCAAAAAAGCAGAAATTCCACTTATTTTGGAGCAAAAATGAAGAAATTTCTTTTTTTATGGCAAAAAGGTATGCATTCTTCTTATTTTCGGGCAAAAAGGCAGAAATTCCCCGTATTTTGGAGCAAAATTGCAGAAATTCCCGTAATTGTGGGGCAAAAAGGCAGAAATTCTTTATATGTTGGCGCAGAAAGACAGAAATTCTCCTTATTTTAGGGCAAAACTCAGAAATTCCACTTATTTTGGGGCAAAATTCCAGAAATTTCCCGTATTTTGGGGCAAAATTGCAGAAATTTCTCTTATTTTGGGGCAAAATTGCAGAAATTTCACTTATTTTGGGGCAAAATTGCAGAAATTTCACTTATTTCAGGGAAATAAGGCAGAATTCTTTCTAATTTTTGGGGCAAAAAGGCAGAAATTCCTAATATTTTGTGGCAAAAATGCAGAAATTCCCCTTATTTTGAGGTAAAAAGGCTGAAATTCCCCTTATTTGGGGGAAAAAAGGCAGAAATTTCCCTTATTTTCGGGCAAAATTGCAGAATTTTCACTTACTTCAGGGTAATGAGTCAGAAATTTTTTTTTATTTTGGGGCCAAAATAACAGAAATTCCCTTTTTTTGGGGTGGAAAAAAACAGAAATTCCACATATTTAGAGGCAAAAAAGCAGAAATTCCCCTTATTTTGGAGCAAAAATTAAGAAATTTCACTTTTTTATGAAATAAAGATATGCATTCTTCTTATTTTCGGGCAAAAAGGCAGAAATTCCTCGTATATTGGAGCAAAATTGCAGAAATTCCCCTAAATGTGGGGCAAAAAGGCAGAATTCCCTATATGTTAGGGCAAAAAGACAGAAATTCTCCTTATTTTGGGGCAAAACCCAGAAATACCACTTATTTTGGGGCAAAATTCCAGAAATTTCCCTTATTTTGGGGCAAAATTGCAGAAATTTCACTTATTTTGGGGCAAAATTGCAGAAATTTTACTTATTTCAGGGAAAAAAGGCAGAAATTTTCTTTATTTTGGGGCAAAAAGGCAGAAATTCCTAATATTTTGTGGCAAAAATGCAGAAATTCCCCTCATTTTGAGGTAAAAATGCTTAAATTCCTCTTATTTGGGGGCAAAAATGCAGAAATTTCCCTTATTTTGGGGCAAAATTGCAGAAATTTCACTTATTTCAAGGTAATAAATCAGAAATTTTCTTATTTTTGGGCAAAAAAGACAGAAATTCCCTTTGTTTTGAGGGAAAAAGACAGAAATTCCACTTATTTAGACGCATAAAAGCAGAAATTTCCCTCATTTTGGAGCAAAAATGAAGAAATTTCCCTTTTTTGTGGCATAAGGTGTACATTCTTCTTATTTTCTGGCAAAAAAGCAGAAATTCCCCGTATTTTGGAGCAAAATTGCAGAAATTCCTCTAATTGTGGGGCAAAAAGGCAGAAATTTTCTCTATGTTGGAGCAAAAAGAAATTCCGTGTATTTTTGGGTAAAAAGGCAGAAATTTCACTTATTTTAGGGTAAAAAGTTAGAATTTCCTCTTATTTTGAAGCAAAAATGAAGAAATTTCCCTTTTTTGTGGCATAAGATATACATTCTTCTTATTTTCTGGCAAAAAAGCAGAAATTCCCCGTATTTTGGAGCAAAATTGCAGAAATTCCCATAATTGTGGGGCAAAAATGCAGAAATTCCGTATATGTTGGGGCAAAAGACAGAAATTCTTTTTATTTTGGGGCAAAACTCAGAAATTCCACTTATTTTGGGGCAAAATTCCAGAAATTTCCCGAATTTTGGGGCAAAATTGCAGAAATTTCACTTAATTTGGGGCAAAATTGCAGAAATTTCAATTATTTTGGGGCAAAATTGCAGAAATTTCACTTATTTCAGGGAAAAAAGGCAGAAATTTTCCTTATTTTGGGGCAAAAAGTCAGAAATTCCTAATATTTTGTGGCAAAAATGCAGAAATTCCCCTTATTTTGACGTAAAAAGGCTGAAATTCTTCTTATTTGGAAGCAAAAAGAAAGAAATTTCCCTTATTTTCGGGCAAAATTGCAGAAATTCCCCTAATTATGAGGCAAAAAGGCAGAAATTCTCTATATGTTGGGGCAAAAAGACAGAAATTCTCCTTATTTTGGGGAAAAACTCAGAAATTCCACTTTTGGGGCAAAATTCCAGAAATTTCTCTTATTTTGGGGCAAAATAGCAGGAATTTCCCTTATTTTGGGGCAAAATTGCAGAAATTTCACTTATTTCAGGGAAAAAAGGCAGAAATTTTCCTTATTTTGGAGCAAAAAAGACAAAAATTTTCTTTGTTTTGGGGGAAAAAGACAGAAATTACACTTATTTAGAACCAAAAAAGCAGAAATTCCACTTATTTTGGAGCAAAAATGAAGAAATTTCTTTTTTTTATGGCAAAAAGGTATGCATTCTTCTTATTTTCGGGCAAAAAGGCAGAAATTCCCCGTATTTTGGAGCAAAATTGCAGAAATTCCCGTAATTGTGGGGCAAAAAGGCAGAAATTCTTTATATGTTGGCGCAGAAAGACAGAAATTCTCCTTATTTTAGGGCAAAACTCAGAAATTCCACTTATTTTGGGGCAAAATTCCAGAAATTTCCCGTATTTTGGGGCAAAATTGCAGAAATTTCTCTTATTTTGGGGCAAAATTGCAGAAATTTCACTTATTTTGGGGCAAAATTGCAGAAATTTCACTTATTTCAGGGAAATAAGGCAGAATTCTTTCTAATTTTTGGGGCAAAAAGGCAGAAATTCCTAATATTTTGTGGCAAAAATGCAGAAATTCCCCTTATTTTGAGGTAAAAAGGCTGAAATTCCCCTTATTTGGGGGAAAAAAGGCAGAAATTTCCCTTATTTTCGGGCAAAATTGCAGAATTTTCACTTACTTCAGGGTAATGAGTCAGAAATTTTTTTTTATTATGGGGCCAAAATAACAGAAATTCCCTTTTTTTGGGGTGGAAAAAAACAGAAATTCCACATATTTAGAGGCAAAAAAGCAGAAATTCCCCTTATTTTGGAGCAAAAATTAAGAAATTTCACTTTTTTATGAAATAAAGATATGCATTCTTCTTATTTTCGGGCAAAAAGGCAGAAATTCCTCGTATATTGGAGCAAAATTGCAGAAATTCCCCTAAATGTGGGGCAAAAAGGCAGAATTCCCTATATGTTAGGGCAAAAAGACAGAAATTCTCCTTATTTTGGGGCAAAACCCAGAAATACCACTTATTTTGGGGCAAAATTCCAGAAATTTCCCTTATTTTGGGGCAAAATTGCAGAAATTTCACTTATTTTGGGGCAAAATTGCAGAAATTTTACTTATTTCAGGGAAAAAAGGCAGAAATTTTCTTTATTTTGGGACAAAAAGGCAGAAATTCCTAATATTTTGTGGCAAAAATGCAGAAATTCCCCTCATTTTGAGGTAAAAATGCTGAAATTCCTCTTATTTGGGGGCAAAAATGCAGAAATTTCCCTTATTTTGGGGCAAAATTGCAGAAATTTCACTTATTTCAAGGTAATAAATCAGAAATTTTCTTATTTTTGGGCAAAAAAGACAGAAATTCCCTTTGTTTTGAGGGAAAAAGACAGAAATTCCACTTATTTAGACACATAAAAGCAGAAATTTCCCTCATTTTGGAGCAAAAATGAAGAAATTTCCCTTTTTTGTGGCATAAGGTATACATTCTTCTTATTTTCTGGCAAAAAAGCAGAAATTCCCCGTATTTTGGAGCAAAATTGCAGAAATTCCCCTAATTGTGGGGCAAAAATGCAGAAATTCCATATATGTTGGGGCAAAAGACAGAAATTCTTTTTATTTTGGGGCAAAACTCAGAAATTCCACTTATTTTGGGGCAAAATTCCAGAAATTTCCCGAATTTTGGGGCAAAATTGCAGAAATTGCACTTAATTTGGGGCAAAATTGCAGAAATTTCAATTATTTTGGGGCAAAATTGCAGATATTTCACTTATTTCAGGGGAAAAAGGCAGAAATTTTCCTTATTTTGGGGCAAAAAGTCAGAAATTCCTAATATTTTGTGGCAAAAATGCAGAAATTCCCCTTATTTTGACATAAAAAGGCTGAAATTCTTCTTATTTGGAAGCAAAAAGGAAGAAATTTCCCTTATTTTCGGGCAAAATTGCAGAAATTCCCCTAATTATGAGGCAAAAAGGCAGAAATTCTCTATATGTTGGGGCAAAAAGACAGAAATTCTCCTTATTTTGGGGAAAAACTCAGAAATTCCACTTTTGGGACAAAATTCCAGAAATTTCCCTTATTTTGGGGCAAAATAGCAGGAATTTTCCTTATTTTGGGGCAAAATTGCAGAAATTTCACTTATTTCAGGGAAAAAAGGCAGAAATTTTCCTTATTTTGGAGCAAAAAAGACAAAAATTTTCTTTGTTTTGGGGGAAAAAGACAGAAATTACACTTATTTAGAACCAAAAAAGCAGAAATTCCACTTATTTTGGAGCAAAAATGAAGAAATTTCTTTTTTTATGGCAAAAAGGTATGCATTCTTCTTATTTTCGGGCAAAAAGGCAGAAATTCCCCGTATTTTGGAGCAAAATTGCAGAAATTCCCGTAATTGTGGGGCAAAAAGGCAGAAATTCTTTATATGTTGGCGCAGAAAGACAGAAATTCTCCTTATTTTAGGGCAAAACTCAGAAATTCCACTTATTTTGGGGCAAAATTCCAGAAATTTCCCGTATTTTGGGGCAAAATTGCAGAAATTTCTCTTATTTTGGGGCAAAATTGCAGAAATTTCACTTATTTTGGGGCAAAATTGCAGAAATTTCACTTATTTCAGGGAAATAAGGCAGAATTCTTTCTAATTTTTGGGGCAAAAAGGCAGAAATTCCTAATATTTTGTGGCAAAAATGCAGAAATTCCCCTTATTTTGAGGTAAAAAGGCTGAAATTCCCCTTATTTGGGGGAAAAAAGGCAGAAATTTCCCTTATTTTCGGGCAAAATTGCAGAATTTTCACTTACTTCAGGGTAATGAGTCAGAAATTTTTTTTTATTTTGGGGCCAAAATAACAGAAATTCCCTTTTTTTGGGGTGGAAAAAAACAGAAATTCCACATATTTAGAGGCAAAAAAGCAGAAATTCCCCTTATTTTGGAGCAAAAATTAAGAAATTTCACTTTTTTATGAAATAAAGATATGCATTCTTCTTATTTTCGGGCAAAAAGGCAGAAATTCCTCGTATATTGGAGCAAAATTGCAGAAATTCCCCTAAATGTGGGGCAAAAAGGCAGAATTCCCTATATGTTAGGGCAAAAAGACAGAAATTCTCCTTATTTTGGGGCAAAACCCAGAAATACCACTTATTTTGGGGCAAAATTCCAGAAATTTCCCTTATTTTGGGGCAAAATTGCAGAAATTTCACTTATTTTGGGGCAAAATTGCAGAAATTTTACTTATTTCAGGGAAAAAAGGCAGAAATTTTCTTTATTTTGGGGCAAAAAGGCAGAAATTCCTAATATTTTGTGGCAAAAATGCAGAAATTCCCCTCATTTTGAGGTAAAAATGCTTAAATTCCTCTTATTTGGGGGCAAAAATGCAGAAATTTCCCTTATTTTGGGGCAAAATTGCAGAAATTTCACTTATTTCAAGGTAATAAATCAGAAATTTTCTTATTTTTGGGCAAAAAAGACAGAAATTCCCTTTGTTTTGAGGGAAAAAGACAGAAATTCCACTTATTTAGACGCATAAAAGCAGAAATTTCCCTCATTTTGGAGCAAAAATGAAGAAATTTCCCTTTTTTGTGGCATAAGGTGTACATTCTTCTTATTTTCTGGCAAAAAAGCAGAAATTCCCCGTATTTTGGAGCAAAATTGCAGAAATTCCTCTAATTGTGGGGCAAAAAGGCAGAAATTTTCTCTATGTTGGAGCAAAAAGAAATTCCGTGTATTTTTGGGTAAAAAGGCAGAAATTTCACTTATTTTAGGGTAAAAAGTTAGAATTTCCTCTTATTTTGAAGCAAAAATGAAGAAATTTCCCTTTTTTGTGGCATAAGATATACATTCTTCTTATTTTCTGGCAAAAAAGCAGAAATTCCCCGTATTTTGGAGCAAAATTGCAGAAATTCCCATAATTGTGGGGCAAAAATGCAGAAATTCCGTATATGTTGGGGCAAAAGACAGAAATTCTTTTTATTTTGGGGCAAAACTCAGAAATTCCACTTATTTTGGGGCAAAATTCCAGAAATTTCCCGAATTTTGGGGCAAAATTGCAGAAATTTCACTTAATTTGGGGCAAAATTGCAGAAATTTCAATTATTTTGGGGCAAAATTGCAGAAATTTCACTTATTTCAGGGAAAAAAGGCAGAAATTTTCCTTATTTTGGGGCAAAAAGTCAGAAATTCCTAATATTTTGTGGCAAAAATGCAGAAATTCCCCTTATTTTGACGTAAAAAGGCTGAAATTCTTCTTATTTGGAAGCAAAAAGAAAGAAATTTCCCTTATTTTCGGGCAAAATTGCAGAAATTCCCCTAATTATGAGGCAAAAAGGCAGAAATTCTCTATATGTTGGGGCAAAAAGACAGAAATTCTCCTTATTTTGGGGAAAAACTCAGAAATTCCACTTTTGGGGCAAAATTCCAGAAATTTCTCTTATTTTGGGGCAAAATAGCAGGAATTTCCCTTATTTTGGGGCAAAATTGCAGAAATTTCACTTATTTCAGGGAAAAAAGGCAGAAATTTTCCTTATTTTGGAGCAAAAAAGACAAAAATTTTCTTTGTTTTGGGGGAAAAAGACAGAAATTACACTTATTTAGAACCAAAAAAGCAGAAATTCCACTTATTTTGGAGCAAAAATGAAGAAATTTCTTTTTTTTATGGCAAAAAGGTATGCATTCTTCTTATTTTCGGGCAAAAAGGCAGAAATTCCCCGTATTTTGGAGCAAAATTGCAGAAATTCCCGTAATTGTGGGGCAAAAAGGCAGAAATTCTTTATATGTTGGCGCAGAAAGACAGAAATTCTCCTTATTTTAGGGCAAAACTCAGAAATTCCACTTATTTTGGGGCAAAATTCCAGAAATTTCCCGTATTTTGGGGCAAAATTGCAGAAATTTCTCTTATTTTGGGGCAAAATTGCAGAAATTTCACTTATTTTGGGGCAAAATTGCAGAAATTTCACTTATTTCAGGGAAATAAGGCAGAATTCTTTCTAATTTTTGGGGCAAAAAGGCAGAAATTCCTAATATTTTGTGGCAAAAATGCAGAAATTCCCCTTATTTTGAGGTAAAAAGGCTGAAATTCCCCTTATTTGGGGGAAAAAAGGCAGAAATTTCCCTTATTTTCGGGCAAAATTGCAGAATTTTCACTTACTTCAGGGTAATGAGTCAGAAATTTTTTTTTATTATGGGGCCAAAATAACAGAAATTCCCTTTTTTTGGGGTGGAAAAAAACAGAAATTCCACATATTTAGAGGCAAAAAAGCAGAAATTCCCCTTATTTTGGAGCAAAAATTAAGAAATTTCACTTTTTTATGAAATAAAGATATGCATTCTTCTTATTTTCGGGCAAAAAGGCAGAAATTCCTCGTATATTGGAGCAAAATTGCAGAAATTCCCCTAAATGTGGGGCAAAAAGGCAGAATTCCCTATATGTTAGGGCAAAAAGACAGAAATTCTCCTTATTTTGGGGCAAAACCCAGAAATACCACTTATTTTGGGGCAAAATTCCAGAAATTTCCCTTATTTTGGGGCAAAATTGCAGAAATTTCACTTATTTTGGGGCAAAATTGCAGAAATTTTACTTATTTCAGGGAAAAAAGGCAGAAATTTTCTTTATTTTGGGACAAAAAGGCAGAAATTCCTAATATTTTGTGGCAAAAATGCAGAAATTCCCCTCATTTTGAGGTAAAAATGCTGAAATTCCTATTATTTGGGGGCAAAAATGCAGAAATTTCCCTTATTTTGGGGCAAAATTGCAGAAATTTCACTTATTTCAAGGTAATAAATCAGAAATTTTCTTATTTTTGGGCAAAAAAGACAGAAATTCCCTTTGTTTTGAGGGAAAAAGACAGAAATTCCACTTATTTAGACACATAAAAGCAGAAATTTCCCTCATTTTGGAGCAAAAATGAAGAAATTTCCCTTTTTGTGGCATAAGGTATACATTCTTCTTATTTTCTGGCAAAAAAGCAGAAATTCCCCGTATTTTGGAGCAAAATTGCAGAAATTCCCCTAATTGTGGGGCAAAAATGCAGAAATTCCATATATGTTGGGGCAAAAGACAGAAATTCTTTTTATTTTGGGGCAAAACTCAGAAATTCCACTTATTTTGGGGCAAAATTCCAGAAATTTCCCGAATTTTGGGGCAAAATTGCAGAAATTGCACTTAATTTGGGGCAAAATTGCAGAAATTTCAATTATTTTGGGGCAAAATTGCAGATATTTCACTTATTTCAGGGGAAAAAGGCAGAAATTTTCCTTATTTTGGGGCAAAAAGTCAGAAATTCCTAATATTTTGTGGCAAAAATGCAGAAATTCCCCTTATTTTGACGTAAAAAGGCTGAAATTCTTCTTATTTGGAAGCAAAAAGGAAGAAATTTCCCTTATTTTCGGGCAAAATTGCAGAAATTCCCCTAATTATGAGGCAAAAAGGCAGAAATTCTCTATATGTTGGGGCAAAAAGACAGAAATTCTCCTTATTTTGGGGAAAAACTCAGAAATTCCACTTTTGGGACAAATTCCAGAAATTTCCCTTATTTTGGGGCAAAATAGCAGGAATTTTCCTTATTTTGGGGCAAAATTGCAGAAATTTCACTTATTTCAGGGAAAAAAGGCAGAAATTTTCCTTATTTTGGAGCAAAAAAGACAAAAATTTTCTTTGTTTTGGGGGAAAAAGACAGAAATTACACTTATTTAGAACCAAAAAAGCAGAAATTCCACTTATTTTGGAGCAAAAATGAAGAAATTTCTTTTTTTATGGCAAAAAGGTATGCATTCTTCTTATTTTCGGGCAAAAAGGCAGAAATTCCCCGTATTTTGGAGCAAAATTGCAGAAATTCCCGTAATTGTGGGGCAAAAAGGCAGAAATTCTTTATATGTTGGCGCAGAAAGACAGAAATTCTCCTTATTTTAGGGCAAAACTCAGAAATTCCACTTATTTTGGGGCAAAATTCCAGAAATTTCCCGTATTTTGGGGCAAAATTGCAGAAATTTCTCTTATTTTGGGGCAAAATTGCAGAAATTTCACTTATTTTGGGGCAAAATTGCAGAAATTTCACTTATTTCAGGGAAATAAGGCAGAATTCTTTCTAATTTTTGGGGCAAAAAGGCAGAAATTCCTAATATTTTGTGGCAAAAATGCAGAAATTCCCCTTATTTTGAGGTAAAAAGGCTGAAATTCCCCTTATTTGGGGGAAAAAAGGCAGAAATTTCCCTTATTTTCGGGCAAAATTGCAGAATTTTCACTTACTTCAGGGTAATGAGTCAGAAATTTTTTTTTATTTTGGGGCCAAAATAACAGAAATTCCCTTTTTTTGGGGTGGAAAAAAACAGAAATTCCACATATTTAGAGGCAAAAAAGCAGAAATTCCCCTTATTTTGGAGCAAAAATTAAGAAATTTCACTTTTTTATGAAATAAAGATATGCATTCTTCTTATTTTCGGGCAAAAAGGCAGAAATTCCTCGTATATTGGAGCAAAATTGCAGAAATTCCCCTAAATGTGGGGCAAAAAGGCAGAATTCCCTATATGTTAGGGCAAAAAGACAGAAATTCTCCTTATTTTGGGGCAAAACCCAGAAATACCACTTATTTTGGGGCAAAATTCCAGAAATTTCCCTTATTTTGGGGCAAAATTGCAGAAATTTCACTTATTTTGGGGCAAAATTGCAGAAATTTTACTTATTTCAGGGAAAAAAGGCAGAAATTTTCTTTATTTTGGGGCAAAAAGGCAGAAATTCCTAATATTTTGTGGCAAAAATGCAGAAATTCCCCTCATTTTGAGGTAAAAATGCTTAAATTCCTCTTATTTGGGGGCAAAAATGCAGAAATTTCCCTTATTTTGGGGCAAAATTGCAGAAATTTCACTTATTTCAAGGTAATAAATCAGAAATTTTCTTATTTTTGGGCAAAAAAGACAGAAATTCCCTTTGTTTTGAGGGAAAAAGACAGAAATTCCACTTATTTAGACGCATAAAAGCAGAAATTTCCCTCATTTTGGAGCAAAAATGAAGAAATTTCCCTTTTTTGTGGCATAAGGTATACATTCTTCTTATTTTCTGGCAAAAAAGCAGAAATTCCCCGTATTTTGGAGCAAAATTGCAGAAATTCCTCTAATTGTGGGGCAAAAAGGCAGAAATTTTCTCTATGTTGGAGCAAAAAGAAATTCCGTGTATTTTTGGGTAAAAAGGCAGAAATTTCACTTATTTTAGGGTAAAAAGTTAGAATTTCCTCTTATTTTGAAGCAAAAATGAAGAAATTTCCCTTTTTTGTGGCATAAGATATACATTCTTCTTATTTTCTGGCAAAAAAGGAGAAATTCCCCGTATTTTGGAGCAAAATTGCAGAAATTCCCCTAATTGTGGGGCAAAAATGCAGAAATTCCGTATATGTTGGGGCAAAAGACAGAAATTCTTTTTATTTTGGGGCAAAACTCAGAAATTCCACTTATTTTGGGGCAAAATTCCAGAAATTTCCCGAATTTTGGGGCAAAATTGCAGAAATTTCACTTAATTTGGGGCAAAATTGCAGAAATTTCAATTATTTTGGGGCAAAATTGCAGAAATTTCACTTATTTCAGGGAAAAAAGGCAGAAATTTTCCTTATTTTGGGGCAAAAAGTCAGAAATTCCTAATATTTTGTGGCAAAAATGCAGAAATTCCCCTTATTTTGACGTAAAAAGGCTGAAATTCTTCTTATTTGGAAGCAAAAAGAAAGAAATTTTCCTTATTTTCGGGCAAAATTGCAGAAATTCCCCTAATTATGAGGCAAAAAGGCAGAAATTCTCTATATGTTGGGGCAAAAAGACAGAAATTCTCCTTATTTTGGGGAAAAACTCAGAAATTCCACTTTTGGGGCAAAATTCCAGAAATTTCTCTTATTTTGGGGCAAAATAGCAGGAATTTCCCTTATTTTGGGGCAAAATTGCAGAAATTTCACTTATTTCAGGGAAAAAAGGCAGAAATTTTCCTTATTTTGGAGCAAAAAAGACAAAAATTTTCTTTGTTTTGGGGGAAAAAGACAGAAATTACACTTATTTAGAACCAAAAAAGTAGAAATTCCACTTATTTTGGAGCAAAAATGAAGAAATTTCTTTTTTTTATGGCAAAAAGGTATGCATTCTTCTTATTTTCGGGCAAAAAGGCAGAAATTCCCCGTATTTTGGAGCAAAATTGCAGAAATTCCCGTAATTGTGGGGCAAAAAGGCAGAAATTCTTTATATGTTGGCGCAGAAAGACAGAAATTCTCCTTATTTTAGGGCAAAACTCAGAAATTCCACTTATTTTGGGGCAAAATTCCAGAAATTTCCCGTATTTTGGGGCAAAATTGCAGAAATTTCTCTTATTTTGGGGCAAAATTGCAGAAATTTCACTTATTTTGGGGCAAAATTGCAGAAATTTCACTTATTTCAGGGAAATAAGGCAGAATTCTTTCTAATTTTTGGGGCAAAAAGGCAGAAATTCCTAATATTTTGTGGCAAAAATCCAGAAATTCCTCTTATTTTGAGGTTAAAATTCTGAAATTCCCCTTATTTGGGGGCAAAAAGGCAGAAATTTCCCTTATTTTGGGGCAAAATTGCAGAATTTTCACTTACTTCAGGGTAATAAGTCAGAAATTTTTTTTATTTTGGGGCCAAAAAGACAGAAATTCCCTTTTTTTGGGAGGGGAAAAAACAGAAATTCCACATATTTAGAGGCAAAAAAGCAGAAATTCCCCTTATTTTGGAGCAAAAATTAAGAAATTTCCCTTTTTTATGGAAAAAAGATATGCATTCTTCTTATTTTCGGGCAAAAAGGCAGAAATTCCTCGTATATTGGAGCAAAATTGCAGAAATTCCCCTAAATGTGGGGCAAAAAGGCAGAATTCCCTATATGTTAGGGCAAAAAGACAGAAATTCTCCTTAATTTGGGGCAAAACCCAGAAATTCCAATTATTTTGGGGCAAAATTCCAGAAATTTCCCTTATTTTGGGGCAAAATTGCAGAAATTTCACTTATTTTGGGGCAAAATTGCAGAAATTTCACTTATTTCATGGAAAAAAGGCAGAAATTTTCCTTATATTGGGGCAAAAAGGCAGAAATTCCTAATATTTTGTGGCAAAAATGCAGAAATTCCCCTCATGTTGAGGTAAAAATGCTGAAATTCCTCTTATTTGGGGGCAAAAATGATGAAATTTCCCTTATTTTGGGGCAAAATTGCAGAAATTTCACTTATTTCAAGGTAATAAATCAGAAATTTTCTTATTTTAGGGCAAAAAAGACAGAAATTCACTTTGTTTTGAGGGAAAAAGGCAGAAATTCCACTTATTTAGACGCATAAAAGCAGAAATTTCCCTTATTTTGGAGCAAAAATGAAGAAATTTCCCTTTTTTATGCCAAAAATATATGCATTCTTCTTATTTTCGGGCAAAAAGGCAGAAATTACCCGTATTTTGGAGCAAAATTGCAGAAATTCACCCAATTGTGGGGCAAAAATGCAGAAATTCCCTATATGTTGGGGCAAAAAGACAGAAATTCTCCTTATTTTGGGGCAAAACTCAAAAATTCCACTTATTTTGGGGCAAAAATCCAGAAATTTCCCTTATTTTGGGGCAAAATTGCAGAAATTTCACTTATTTCAGGGTAATAAGTCAGAAATTTTTTCTATTTTGGGGCAAAAAAGACAGAAATTCCCTTTGTTTTGGGGGAAAAAGACAGAAATTGCACTTATTTAGAGGCAAACAAGCAGAAATTTCCCTTATTTTCGAGCAAAAATGAAGTAATTTCCCTCTTTTATGGCAAAAAGGTAAGCATTCTTCTTATTTTCGTGCAAAAAGGAAGAAATTCCCCGTATTTTAGAGCAAAATAACAGAAATTCCCCTAATTGTTGGGCAAAAAGCAGAAATTCCCTATATGTTAGGGCAAAAAGACAGAAATTCTCTTTATTTTGGGGCAAAACTCAGAAATTCCACTTATTTTGGGGCCAAATTCCAGAAATTTCCCTTCTTTTGGGGCAAAATTGCAGAAATTTCACTTATTTTGTGGCAAAATTGCAGAAATTTCACTTTTTTCATGGAAAAAAGGCAGAAATTTTCCTTATTTCCCTGCAAAAAGGCAAAAATTCCTAATATTTTGTGGCAAAACGGCAGAAATTCCCCTTATTTTGAGGTAAAGAGGCTGAAATTCCTCTTATTTGGGGCAAAAAGGCAGAAATTTCCCATATTTTGGGGCAAAATTGCAGAAATTTCACTTACTTCAGGGTAATAAGTCAGAATTTTTCCTTATTTTGAGGCAAAAAATACAGAAATTCTTTTTGTTTTGGGGCAAAAAGGCAGAAATTCCCCGTATTTTGGAGCGAAATTTCAGAAATTCCCCTAATTGTGGGGCAAAAAGGCAGAAATTGCCTATATGTTGGGGCAAAAAGACAGAAATTTTCCTTATTTTGGGACAAAACTCAGAAATTCCACTTATTTTGGAGCAAAATTCCAAAAATTTCCCTTATATTGGGGCAAAATTGCAGAAATTTCACTTATTTTGTGGCAAAATTGCAGAAATTTCACTTATTTCAGGGAAAAAAAGCAGAAATTTTCTTATTTTGGGGCAAAAAGGCAGTAATTCCTAATATTTTGTGGCAAAAAAGCAGAAATTCCCCTTATTTTGAGGTAAAAAGGCTGAAATTCCCCTATTTGGGGGCAAAAAGACAGAAATTTCAATTATTTTGGGGCAAAATTGCAGAAATTCCCCTAATTGTGGGGCAAAAAGGCAGAAATTCACTATATGTTGGGACAAAAAGACAGAAATTCTCCTTATTTTGGGGCAAAACTCACAAATTCCACATATTTTAGGGAAAATTTCAGAAATTTCCTCTATTTTGGGGCAAAATTGCAGAAATTTCCCTTATTTTGGGGCAAAATTGGAGAAATTTCACTTATTTTGGGGCAAAATTGCAGAAATTTCACTTATTAAACGGAAAAAAGGCAGAAATTTTCCTTATTTTGGGGCAAAATAGATAGGAATTTCTTTTGTTTTGGGGGAAAAAGACAGAAATTCCACTTATTTAGAGGCAGAAAAGCAGAAATTCCCCTTATTTTGGAGCAAAAAATAAGAAATTTCCCTTTTTTATGGCAAAAAGGTATGCATTTTTCTTATTTTCGGGTAAAAAGCAGAAATTCCCCGTATTTTGGAGCAAAATATCAGAAATTCCCCTAATTGTGGGGCAAAAAGCAGAAATTCCCTATATGTTAGGGCAAAAAGACAGAAATTCTCTTTATTTTGGGGCAAAACTCAGAAATTCCACTTATTTTGGGGCCAAATTCCAGAAATTTCCCTTTTTTTGGGGCAAAATTGCAGAAATTTCCCTTATTTTAGGGCAAAATTGCAGAAATTTCACTTATTTTGTGGCAAAATTCCAGAAATTTCACTTTTTTCATGGAAAAAAGGCAGAAATTTTCCTTATTTCCCTGCAAAAAGGCAAAAATTCCTAATATTTTGTGGCAAAACGGCAGAAATTCCCCTTATTTTGAGGTAAAGAGGCTGAAATTCCTCTTATTTGGGGCAAAAAGGCAGAAATTTTCCATATTTTGGGGCAAAATTGCAGAAATTTCACTTACTTCAGGGTAATAAGTCAGAATTTTTCCTTATTTTGGGGCAAAAAATACAGAAATTCTTTTTGTTTTGGGGCAAAAAGGCAGAAATTCCCCGTATTTTGGAGCGAAATTTCAGAAATTCCCCTAATTGTGGGGCAAAAAGGCAGAAATTGCCTATATGTTGGGGCAAAAAGACAGAAATTCTCCTTATTTTGGGACAAAACTCAGAAATTCCACTTATTTTGGGGCAAAATTCCAAAAATTTCCCTTATATTGGGGCAAAATTGCAGAAATTTCACTTATTTTGTGGCAAAATTGCAGAAATTTCACTTATTTCAGGGAAAAAAACCAGAAATTTTCTTATTTTGGGGCAAAAAGGCAGTAATTCCTAATATTTTGTGGCAAAAAAGCAGAAATTCCCCTTATTTTGAGGTAAAAAGGCTTAAATTCCCCTATTTGGGGGCAAAAAGACAGAAATTTCAATTATTTTGGGGCAAAATTGCAGAAATTCCCCTAATTGTGGGGCAAAAAGGCAGAAATTCACTATATGTTGGGACAAAAAGACAGAAATTCTCCTTATTTTGAAGCAAAACTCACAAATTCCACATATTTTAGGGAAAATTTCAGAAATTTCCTCTATTTTGGGGCAAAATTGCAGAAATTTCCCTTATTTTGGGGCAAAATTGGAGAAATTTCACTTATTTTGGGGCAAAATTGCAGAAATTTCACTTATTAAACGGAAAAAAGGCAGAAATTTTCCTTATTTTGGGGCAAAATAGATAGGAATTTCTTTTGTTTTGGGGGAAAAAGACAGAAATTCCACTTATTTAGAGGCAGAAAAGCAGAAATTCCCCTTATTTTGGAGCAAAAAATAAGAAATTTCCCTTTTTTATGGCAAAAAGGTATGCATTCTTCTTATTTTCGGGTAAAAAGCAGAAATTCCCCGTATTTTGGAGCAAAATATCAGAAATTCACCTAATTGTGGGGCAAAAAGCAGAATTTCCCTATATGTTAGGGCAAAAAGACAGAAATTCTCCTTATTTTGGGGCAAAACTCAGAAATTCCACTTATTTTGGGGCCAAATTCCAGAAATTTCCCTTATTTTGGGGCAAAATTGCAGAAATTTCACTTATTTCAGAGTAATAAGTCAGAAATTTTTCCTATTTTGGGGCAAAAAAGACAGAAATTCCCTTTGTTTTGGGGGAAAAAGACAGAAATTGCACTTATTTAGAGGCAAACAAGCAGAAATACCCCTTATTTTCGAGCAAAAATGAAGAAATTTCCTTTTCTTATGGCAAAAAGGTATGCATTCTTCTTATTTTCGTGCAAAAAGGCAGAAATTCCCCGTATTTTGGAGCAAAATATCAGAAATTTTCCTAATTGTGGGGCAAAAAGCAGAAATTCCCAATATGTTAGGGCAAAAAGACAGAAATTCTCCTTATTTTGGCGCAAAACTCAGAAATTCCACTTATTTTGGGGCCAAATTTCAGAAATTTCCCTTCTTTTGGGGCAAAATTGCAGAAATTTCCCTTATTTTAGGGCAAAATTGCAGAAATTTCACTTATTTTGTGGCAAAATTCCAGAAATTTCACTTTTTTCATGGAAAAAAGGCAGAACTTTTCCTTATTTCACTGCAAATAGGCAAAAATTCCTAATATTTTGTGGCAAAAGGCAGAAATTCCCCTTATTTTGAGGTAAAGAGGCTGAAATTCCTCTTATTTGGGGCAAAAAGGGAGAAATTTCCCATATTTTGGGGCAAAATTGCAGAAATTTCACTTACTTCAGGGTAATAAGTCAGAATTTTTCCTTATTTTGGGGCAAAAAATACAGAAATTCCCTTTGTTTTGGGGCAAAAAGGCAGAAATTGCCCGAATTTTGGAGCAAAATTGCAGAAATTCCCCTAATTGTGGGGCAAAAAGGCAGAAATTGCCTATATGTTGGGGCCAAAAGACAAAAATTCTCCTTATTTTGGGAAAAAACTCAGAAATTCCACTTATTTTGAGGCAAAATTCCAAAAATTTCCCTTATTTTGGGCCAAAATTGCAGAAATTTCACTTATTTTGGGGCAAAATTGCAGAAATTTCACTTATTTCAGGGAAAAAAAAGCAGAAATTTTTTTATTTTGGGGCAAAAAGGCAGTAATTCCTAATATTTTGTGGCAAAAAAAGCAGAAATTCTCCTTATTTTGAGGTAAAAATGCTGAAATTCCCCTATTTGCGGGCAAAAAGACAGAAATTTCAATTATTTTGGGGCAAAATTGCAGAAATTCCCCTAATTGTGGGGCAAAAAGGCAGAAATTCACTATATGTTGGGGCAAAAAGACAGAAATTCTCCTTATTTTGGAGCAAAACTCACAAATTCCATGTATTTTGGGGAAAATTCTAGAAATTTCCCCTATTTTGGGGCAGAATTGCAAAAATTTCTTTTATTTTGGGAAAAATTGGAGAAAATTCACTTATTTTGGGGCAAAATTGCAGAAATTTCACTTATTAAACGGAAAAAAGGCAGAAATTTTCCTTATTTTGGGGCAAAATAGATAGGAATTTCTTTTGTTTTGGGGGAAAAAGTCAGAAATTCCACTTATTTAGAGGCAGAAAAGCAGAAATTCCCCTTATTTTGGAGCAAAAAATAAGAAATTTCCCTTTTTTATGGCAAAAAGGTATGCATTCTTCTTATTTTCGGGTAAAAAGCAGAAATTCCCCGTATTTTGGAGCAAAATATCAGAAATTCCCCTAATTGTGGGGCAAAAAGCAGAAATTCCCTATATGTTAGGGCAAAAAGACAGAAATTCTCCTTATTTTGGGGCAAAACTCAGAAATTCCACTTATTTTGGGGCCAAATTCCAGAAATTTCCCTTATTTTGGGGCAAAATTGCAGAAATTTCACTTATTTCAGGGTAATAAGTCAGAAATTTTTCCTATTTTGGGGCAAAAAAGACAGAAATTCCCTTTGTTTTGGGGGAAAAAGACAGAAATTGCACTTATTTGGAGGCAAACAAGCAAAAATACCCCTTATTTTCGAGCAAAAATGAAGAAATTTCCTTTTCTTATGGCAAAAAGGTATGCATTCTTCTTATTTTCGTGCAAAAAGGCAGAAATTCCCCGTATTTTGGAGCAAAATATCAGAAATTCCCCTAATTGTGGGGCAAAAAGCAGAAATTCCCTATATGTTAGGGCAAAAAGACAGAAATTCTCCTTATTTTGGGGCAAAACTCAGAAATTCCACTTATTTTGGGGCCAAATTCCAGAAATTTCCCTTCTTTTGGGGCAAAATTGCAGAAATTTCCCTTATTTTAGGGCAAAATTGCAGAAATTTCACTTATTTTGTGGCAAAATTCCAGAAATTTCACTTTTTTCATGGAAAAAAGGCAGAACTTTTCCTTATTTCACTGCAAAAAGGCAAAAATTACTAATATTTTGTGGCAAAAGGCAGAAATTCCCCTTATTTTGAGGTAAAGAGGCTGAAATTCCTCTTATTTGGGGCAAAAAGGGAGAAATTTCCCATATTTTGGGGCAAAATTGCAGAAATTTCACTTACTTCAGGGTAATAAGTCAGAATTTTTCCTTATTTTGGGGCAAAAAATACAAAAATTCCCTTTGTTTTGGGGCAAAAAGGCAGAAATTCCCCGTATTTTGGAGCAAAATTGCAGAAATTCCCCTAATTGTGGGGCAAAAAGGCAGAAATTGCCTATATGTTGGGGCCAAAAGACAAAAATTCTCCTTATTTTGGGACAAAACTCAGAAATTCCACTTATTTTGAGGCAAAATTCCAAAAATTTCCCTTATTTTGGGCCAAAATTGCAGAAATTTCACTTATTTTGGGGCAAAATTGCAGAAATTTCACTTATTTCAGGGAAAAAAAGCAGAAATTTTTTTATTTTGGGGCAAAAAGGCAGTAATTCCTAATATTTTGTGGCAAAAAAGCAGAAATTCTCCTTATTTTGAGGTAAAAAGGCTGAAATTCCCCTATTTGGGGGCAAAAAGACAGAAATTTCAATTATTTTGGGGCAAAATTGAGGAAATTCCCCTAATTGTGGGGCAAAAAGGCAGAAATTCACTATATGTTGGGGCAAAAAGACAGAAATTCTCCTTATTTTGGAGCAAAACTCACAAATTCCATGTATTTTGGGGAAAATTCTAGAAATTTCCCCTATTTTGGGGCAGAATTGCAGAAATTTCTTTTATTTTTGAGAAAATTGGAGAAAATTCACTTATTTTGGGGCAAAATTGCAGAAATTTCACTTATTTAACGGAAAAAAGGCAGAAATTTTCCTTATTTTGGGGCAAAATAGATAGGAATTTCTATTGTTTTGGGGGAAAAAGACAGAAATTCCACTTATTTAGAGGCAGAAAAGCAGAAATTCTCCTTATTTTGGAGCAAAAAATAAGAAATTTCCCTTTTTTATGGCAAAAAGGTATGAATTCTTTTTATTTTCGGGCAAAAAGGTAGAAATTCCCCGTATTTTGGAGCAAAATTGCAGAAATTCCCCTAATTGTGGGGAAAAAAGGCAGAAATTCACTCTATGTTGAAGCAAAAAGACAGAAATTTCGTTTGTTTTTGGGTAAAAAGGCAGAAATTTCACTAATTTTGAGGTAAAAAGGCAGAATTTCCTCTTATTTTGAAGCAAAAATGAAGGAATTTCTCTTTTTTGTGGCATAAGGTATACATTCTTCTTAGTATCTGGCAAAAAAGCAGAAATTCCCCGTGTTTTGGAGCAAAATTGCAGAAATTCCCCTAATTGTGGGGCAAAAATGCAGAAATTCCATATATGTTGGGGCAAAAGACAGAAATTATTTCTATTTTGGGGCAAAACTCAGAAATTCCACTTATTTTGGGGCAAAATTCCAGAAATTTCCCTTCTTTTGGGGCAAAATTGCAGAAATTTTACTTAATTTGGGGCAAAATTGCAGAAATTTCAATTATTTTGGGGCAAAATTGCAGAAATTTCATTTATTTCAGAGAAAAAAGGCAGAAATTTTCCTTATTTTGGGGCAAAAAGGCAGAAATTCCTAATATTTTGTGGAAAAAATGCAGAAATATCTCTTATTTTGAGGTAAAAAGGCTGAAATTCCCCTTACTTGGGGGCAAAAAGGAAGAAATTTCCCTTATTTTGGGGTAAAATTGCAGAAATTTCACTTACTTCAGGGTAATAAGTCAGAAATTTTTTTATTTTGGGACATAACAGACAGAAATTCCCTTTGTTTTTGGGGAAAAAGACAGAAATTCCACTTATTTAGAGGCAAAAAAGCAGAAATTCCCTTTATTTTGGAGCAAAAATGAAGAAATTTCCTATTTTAAGGCAAAAAGGTATGCATTCTTCTTATTTTCGGGCAAAAAGGCAGAAATTTCCCGTATTTTGGAGCTAAATTGCAGAAATTCCCCTAATTGTGGGGCAAAAACGCAAAAATTCCATATATGTTGGGGCAAAAAGACAGAAATTCTCCTTATTTTGGGGCAAAACTCAGAAATTAAACTTACTTTGGGGCAAAAGTCCAGATATTTCCCTTATTTTGGGGCAAAATTGCAGAAATTTCACTTATTTTGGGGCAAAATTGAAGAAATTTCACTTATTTCAGGGAAAAAAGCAGAAATTTTCTTATTTTGGGGCAAAAAGGCAAAAATTCCTAATACTTTGTTGCAAAAACTCAGAAATTCCCCTTATTTTGTTGTAAAAAGGCTGAAATCCCTATTATTTGGGGGCAAAAATGCAGAAATTTCCCTTATTTTCGGGCAAAATTGCAGAAATTCCCCTAATTATGGGGCAAAAAGGCAGAAATTCTCTATATGTTGGGGCAAAAAGACAGAAATTCTCCTTATTTTGGGGCAAAACTCAGAAATTCCACTTATTTTGGGGCAAAATTCCAGAAATTTCCCTTATTTGGTGGCAAAATTGCAGAAAATTCCCTTATTTTGGGGCAAAATTGGAGAAATTTCACTTATTTTGGGGCAAAATTGCTGAAATTTCACTTATTTAAGGGAAAAAGGCAGAAATTTTCCTTATTTTGCGGCAAAAAAACAAAAATTTTCTTTGTTTTGGGAGAAAAAAACAGAAATTACACTTATTTAGAGCCAAAAAAGCAGAAATTCCCCTTATTTTGGAGCAAAAATGAAGAAATTTCCCTTTTTTATGGCAAAAAGGTATGCATTCTTCATATTTTCGGGCAAAAAGGCAGAAATTCCCCGTATTTTGTAGCAAAATTGCAGAAATTCCCCTAATGGTGGGGCAAAAAGGCAGAAATTCTCTATATGTTGGCGCAAAAAGACAGAAATTCTCCTTATTTTAGGGCAAAACTCAGAAATTTTACATATTTTGAAGCAAAATTCCAGAAATTTCCTGTATTTTGGGGCAAAATTGCAGAAATTTCACTTATTTCAGGGAGAAAAGGCAGAAATCTTTCTAATTTTTGGGGCAAAAAGGCAGATATTCCTAATATTTTGTGGCAAAAATGCAGAAATTCCCCTTAGTTTGAGGTAAAAAGGCTGAAATTCCCCTTCTTTGGGGGCAGAAAGGCAGAAATTTCCCTTATTTTGGGGCAAAATTGCAGAATTTTCACTAACTTCAGGGTAATAAGTCAGAAATTTTCCTTATTTTGGAGCAAAAAAGACAAAAATTTTCTTTGTTTTGGGGGAAAAAGACAGAAATTACACTTATTTAGAGCCAAAAAAGCAGAAATTTCCCTTATTTTGGAGCAAAAATGAAGAAATTTCCCTTTATTATGGCAAAAAGGTATGCATTCTTCTTATTTTCGGGCAAAAAGGCAGAAATTCCCCGTATTTTGAAGCAAAATTGCAGAAATTCCCCTAATGGTGAGGCAAAAAGGCAGAAATTCTCTATATATTGGCGCAAAAAGACAGAAATTCTCCTTATTTTAGGGCAAAACTCAGAAATTTTACATATTTTGAAGCAAAATTCCAGAAATTTCCTGTATTTTGGGGCAAAATTGCAGAAATTTCACTTATTTCAGGGAAAAAAGGCAGAAATCTTTCTAATTTTTGGGGCAAAAAGGCAGATATTCCTAATATTTTGTGGCAAAAATGCAGAAATTCCCCTTAGTTTGAGGTAAAAAGGCTGAAATTCCCCTTCTTTGTGGGCAGAAAAACAGAAATTTCCCTTATTTTGGGGCAAAATTGCAGAATTTTAACTAACTTCAGGGTAGTAAGTCAGAAATTTTCCTTATTTTGGGGCAAAAAAGACAAAAATTTTTTTTTGGGGGGGGGAAAGTCATAAATTACACTTACTTAGAGCCAAAAAAGCAGAAATTCCCCTTATTTTGGAGCAAAAATGAAGAAATTTCCCTTTTTTATGGCAAAAAGGTATGCATTCTTCTTATTTTCGGGCAAAAAGGCAGAAATTCCCCGTATTTTGTAGCAAAATTGCAGAAATTCCCCTAATGGTGGGGCAAAAAGGCAGAAATTCTCTATATGTTGGCGCAAAAAGACAGAAATTCTCCTTATTTTAGGGCAAAACTCAGAAATTTTACATATTTTGAAGCAAAATTCCAGAAATTTCCTGTATTTTGGGGCAAAATTGCAGAAATTTCACTTATTTCAGGGAGAAAAGGCAGAAATCTTTCTAATTTTTGGGGCAAAAAGGCAGATATTCCTAATATTTTGTGGCAAAAATGCAGAAATTCCCCTTAGTTTGAGGTAAAAAGGCTGAAATTCCCCTTCTTTGGGGGCAGAAAGGCAGAAATTTCCCTTATTTTGGGGCAAAATTGCAGAATTTTCACTAACTTCAGGGTAATAAGTCAGAAATTTTCCTTATTTTGGAGCAAAAAAGACAAAAATTTTCTTTGTTTTGGGGGAAAAAGACAGAAATTACACTTATTTAGAGCCAAAAAAGCAGAAATTTCCCTTATTTTGGAGCAAAAATGAAGAAATTTCCCTTTATTATGGCAAAAAGGTATGCATTCTTCTTATTTTCGGGCAAAAAGGCAGAAATTCCCCGTATTTTGGAGCAAAATTGCAGAAATTCCCCTAATTGTGGGGCAAAAAGGCAGAAATTTTCTATATGTTGGCGCAAAAAGACAGAAATTCTCCTTATTTTAGGGCAAAACTCAGAAATTTTACATATTTTGAAGCAAAATTCCAGAAATTTCCCGTATTTTGGGGCAAAATTGCAGAAATTTCACTTATTTCAGGGAAAAAAGTCAGAAATCTTTCTAATTTTTGGGGCAAAAAGGCAGATATTCCTAATATTTTGTGGCAAAAATGCAGAAATTCTCCTCATTTTGAGGTAAAAAGGCTGAAATTCCCCTTATTTGGGGGCAAAAAGGCAGAAATTTCCCTTATTTTGGGGCAAAATTGCAGAAATTACACTTACTTCAGGGTAATAAGTCAGAAATTTTCATTATTTTGGGGCAAAAAAGACAAAAATTTTCTTTGTTTTGGGGGAAAAAAGACAGAAATTACACTTATTTAGAGCCAAAAAAGCAGAAATTCCCCTTATTTTGTAGCAAAAATGAAGAAATTTTTTTTTTATGGCAAAAAGGTATGCATTCTTCTTATTTTCGGGCAAAAAGGCAGAAATTCCCCGTATTTTGGAGCAAAATTGCAGAAATTCACCTAATTGTGGGGCAAGAAGGCAGAAATTCTCAATATGTTGGCGCAAAAAGACAGAAATTCTCCTTATTTTAGGGCAAAACTCAGAAATTTTACATATTTTGAAGCAAAATTCCAGAAATTTCCCGTATTTTGGGGCAAAATTGCAGAAATTTCATTTATTTCAGGGAAAAAAGGCAGAAATCTTTCTAATTTTGGGGGCAAAAAGGCAGATATTCCTAATATTTTGTGGCAAAAATGCAGAAATTCCCCTTATTTTGAGGTAAAAAGGCTGAAATTCCCCTTATTTGGGGGCAAAAGGGCAGAAATTTCCCTTATTCTGGGTCAAAATTGCAGAATTTTCACTTACTTCAGTGTAATAAGTCAGAAATTTTTTTTATTTTGGGGCCAAAAAGACAGAAATTCCCTTTGTTTTGGGGGAAAAAGACAGAAATTCCACATATTTAGAGGAAAAAATGCAGAAATTCTCCTTATTTTGGAGCAAAAATGAAGAAATTTCTCTTTTTTATGGCAAAAAGGAATGCATTCTTCTTATTTTCGGGCAAAAAGGCAGAAATTCCCCGTATTTTGTAGCAAAATTGCATAAATACCCCTAAATGTGGGGCAAAAAGGCAGAATTCCCTATATGTTAGGGCAAAAAGACAGAAATTCTTCTTATTTTGGGGCAAAACTCAGAAATTTCACTTATTTTGGGGCAAAATTCCAGAAATTTCCTTATTTTGGGGCAAAATTGCAGAAATTTCACTTATTTTGGGGCAAAATTGCAGAAATTTCACTTATTTCAGGAAAAAAAGGCAGAAATTTTCCTTATTTTGGGGCAAAAAGGCAGAAATTCCTAATATTTTGTGGCAAAAATGGAGAAATTTCCCTCATTTTGAGGTAAAAAGGCTGAAATTCCCCTTATTTGGGGTCAAAATGGAAGAAATTTCCCTTATTTTGGGGCAAAATAGAAGAAATTTCGCTTATTACAAGGTAATAAATAAGAAATTTTCTTATTTTGGGGCAAAAAAGACAGAAATTCCCTTTGTTTTGGGGGAAAAAGACAGAAATTCAACTTATTTAGACGCATAAAAGCAGAAATTTCCCTTATTTTGGAGCAAAAATGAAGAAATTTCCCTTTTTTATGGCAAAAATATATGCATTCTTTTTATTTTCGGGCAAAAAGGCAGAAATTCCTTGTATTTTGGAGCAAAATTGCAGAAATTCCCCTAATTGTGGGGCAAAAAGGCAAAAATTCCCTATATGTTGGGGCAAAAAGTCAGAAATTCTACTTATTTTGGGGCAAAACTCAGAAATTTTACTTATTTTGGGGCAAAAATCCAGAAATTTCCCTTATTTTGGGGCAAAATTGCAGAAATTTCACTTATTTCAGGGTAATAAGTCAGAAATTTTTCCTATTTTGGGGCAAAAAAGACATGAATATCCTTTGTTTTGGGGGAAAAAGACAGAAATTGCACTTATTTAGAGGCAAACAAGCAGAAATTCCCCTTATTTTGGAGCAAAAATGATGAAATTTCCCTTTTTTATGGCAAAGAGGATTGCATTCTTCTTATTTTCGGGCAAATAGGCAGAAATTCCCCGTATTTTGGAGCAAAATTGCAGAAATTCCCCTAATTGTGGGGCAAAAAGCAGAAATTCCCTATATGTTAGGGCATAAAGACAGAAATTCTCCTTAATTTGGGGCAAAACTCAGAAATTCCACTCTTTTTGTGGCCAAATTCCAGAAATTTCCCTTATTTTGGGGCAAAATTGCAGAAATTTCCCTTATTTTTGGGCAAAATTTCAGAAATTTCACTTATTTTGTGGCAAAAATGCAGAAATTTTCTTATTTCATGGAAAAAAGGCAGAAATTTTCCTTATTTCAGGGCAAAAAGGCAGAAATTCCTAATATTTTGTGGCAAAAATGCAAAAATTCCCTTTATTATGAGGTAAAAAGGCTAAAATTCCTCTTATTTGGGGGCAAAAAGGCAGAAATTTCCCATATTTTGCGGCAAAATTGCAGAAATTTCACTTACTTCAGGGTAATAAGTCAGAATTTTTCCTTATTTTGGGGAAAAAAAGACCTGATATTTTCTTTGTTTTGGGGGAAAAAGACAGAAATTCCACTTATTTAGAGGCAAAAAAGCAGAAATTCCCCTTATTTTGGAGCAAAAATGAAGAAATTTCCCTTTTTTATGGCAAAAAGTTATGCATTCTTCTTATTTTCGGGCAAAAAGGCAGAAATTCCCCGTATTTTGGAGCAAAATTGCAGAAATTCCCCAATTGTGCGGCAAAAAGGCAGAAATTGCCTACATGTTGGGGCAAAAAGAAAGAAATTCTCCTCATTTTGGGGCAAAACACAGAAATTTCACTTATTTTTGGGGAAAATTGCAGAAATTTCACTTATTTCAGGGAAAAAAGCAGAAATTTTCTTAATTTGGGGCAAAAAGGTAGTAATTCCTAATATTTTGAGGCAAAAAAGTAGAAATTCCCCATTATTTTGAGGTAAAAAGGCTGAAATTCCCCTTATTTGGGGGCAAAAAGACAGAAATTTCACTTATTTTTGGGCAAAATTGGAGAAATCCCCCTAATTGAGGGGCAAAAAGGCAGAAATTCTCTATATGTTGGGGCAAAAAGACAGAAATTCTCCTTATTTTGGGGCAAAACTCACAAATTCCACTTATTTTGGGGAAAATTCCAGAAATTTCCCTTATTTTGGGGCAAAATTGCAGAAATTTCCTTATTTTGGGACAAAATTGGAGAAATTTCACTTATGTTGGGGCAAAATTGCAGAAATTTCACTTATTTCAGGGAAAAAAGGCAGAAATTTTCCTTATTTTGGGGCAAAAAAGAAAGGAATTCCTTTTGTTTTGGAGGAAAAGACAGAAATTCCACTTATTTAGAGGCAGAAAAGCAGAAATTCCCCTTATTTTGGAGCAAAAATGAAGAAATTTCCCTTATTTATGGCAAAAAAGTATGCATTCTTCTTATTTTCGGGCAAAAGGGCAGAAATTCTCCATATTTTGGAGCAAAATTGCAGAAATTCCCCTAATTGTGGGGCAAAAAGGCAGAAATTCTCTATATGTTGGAGCAAAAAGACAGAAATTCCGTTTATTTTTGGGTAAAAAGGCAGAAATTTCACTTATTTTGAGGTAAAAAGGCAGAATTTTGTCTTATTTTGAAGCAAAAATGAAGAAATTTCCTTTTTTGTGGTATAAGGTAAACATTCTTCTTATTTTCTGGCAAAAAAGCAGAAATTCCTCGTATTTTGGAGCAAATTTGCAGAAATTTTCCTAATTGTGGGGCAAAAATGCAGAAATTCCGTATATGTTGGGGCAAAAGACAGAAATTCTTTTTATTTTGTGGCAAAACTCAGAAATTCCACTTATTTTGAGGCAAAATTCCAGAAATTTCCCTTCTTTTTTGGCAAAATTGCAGAAATTTCACTTAATTTGGGGCAAAATTGCAGAAATTTCACTTATTTTGGGGCAAAATTGCAGAAATTTCACTTATTTCAGGGAAAAAAGGCAGAAATTTTCCTTATTTTGTGGCAAAAAGGCAGAAATTCCTAATATTTTGTGGCAAAAATGTAGAAATATCTCTTATTTTGAGGTAAAAAGGCTGAAATTCCCCTTACTTGGGGGCAAAAAGGCAGAAATTTCCCTTATTTTGGGGCAAAATTCCAGAAATTTCACTTACTTCAGGGTAATAAGTCAGAAATTTTTTTTATTTTGGGGCAAAAGAGACAGAAATTCCCTTTGTTTTTGGGGAAAAAGAAATTCCACTTATTTAGAGGCCAAAAAGCAGAAATTCCCTTATTTTGGAGCAAAAATGAAGAAATTTCCCTTTTTTATAGCAAAAAGGTATGCATTCTTCTTATTTTCGGAGAAAAATGCAGAAATTCCCCGTATTTTGGAGCAAAATTGCAGAAATTCCCCTAACTGTGGGGCAAAAAGGCAAAAATTCCATATATGTGGGGGCCAAAAGACGGAATTTCTCCTTATTTTTGGGCAAAACTCAGAAATTCCACTTACTTTGGGGCAAAATTCCAGAAAATTCTCTTATTTTTGGGCAAAATTGCAGAACTTTTACTTATTTTGGGGCAAAATTGCAGAAATTTCACTTATTTCAGGAAAAAAAGCAGAAATTTTTTTATTTTGTGGCAAAAAGGCAGAAATTCCTAATACTTTGTGGCAAAAATGCAGAAATTCCTTTTATTTTGAGGTAAAAAGGCTGAAATTTCTATTATTTGGGGGCAAAAAGGCAGAAATTTCCCTTATTTTCAGGCAAAATTGCAGAAATTCCCCTAATTATGGGGCAAAAAGGCAGAAATTTTCAATATGTTGGGGCAAAAAGACAGAAATTCTCCTTATTTTGGGGCAAACCTCAGAAATTCAACATACTTTGGGACATAATTCCAGAAATTTCCCTTATTTTGGGGCAAAATTGCAGAAATTACACTTACTTCTTGGTAATAAGTCAGAAATTTTTTTTAATTTGGGGCCAAAAAGACAGAAATTCCCTTTGTTTGGGGAAAAAAGAAAGAAATTCCACTTATTTAAAGGCAAAAAAGCAGAAATTCCCCTTATTTTGGAGCAAAAATGAAGAAATTTCCCTTTTTAATGGCAAAAAGGTATGCTTTCTTCTTATTTTCGGGCAAAAAGGGAGAAATTCTTCGTATTTTGGAGCAAAATTGCAGAAATTCCCCTAATTGTGGGGCAAAAAGGCAGAAATTCTCTATATGTTGGGGCAAAAAGACAGAAATTCTTTTTATTTTGGGGCAAAACTCAGAAATTCCACTTATTTTGGGGCAAAATTGCAGAAATTTCACTTATTTTGGGGCAAAATTGCAGAAATTTCCCTGATTTCAGGGAAAAAAAGCAGAAATTTTCTTATTTTGGAACAAAAATGCAGAAATTCCTAATATTTTATTTCAAAAATGCAGAAATTCCCCTTATTTTTAGGTAAAAAGGCTGAAATTCTCCATATTTGGGGGCAAAAGTCAGAAATTTCCCTTATTTTGGGGCAAAATTGCAGAAATTTCACTTATTTCAGGGTAATAAGTCAGAAATTTTTTTCATTTTGGGGACAAAAAGACAGAAATTCCCTTTGTTTGGGGAAAAAAGAAAGAAAATCCACTTATTTAAAGGCAAAAAAGCAGAAATTCCCCTTATTTTGGAGCAAAAATGAAGAAATTTCCGTTTTTAATGGCAAAAAGGTATGCTTTCTTCTTATTTTCGGGCAAAAAGGGAGAAATTCTTCGTATTTTGGAGCAAAATTGCAGAAATTCCCCTAATTGTGGGGCAAAAAGGCAGAAATTCTCTATATGTTGGGGCAAAAAGACAGAAATTCTTTTTATTTTGGGGCAAAACTCAGAAATTCCACTTATTTTGGGGCAAAATTGCAGAAATTTCACTTATTTTGGGGCAAAATTGCAGAAATTTCCCTGATTTCAGGGAAAAAAAGCAGAATTTTTTTTATTTTGGAACAAAAATGCAGAAATTCCTAATATTTTGTGGCAAAAATGCAGAAATTCCCCTTATTTTTAGGTAAAAAGGCTGAAATTCTCCATATTTGGGGGCAAAAGTCAGAAATTTCCCTTATTTTGGGGCAAAATTGCAGAAATTTCACTTATTTCAGGGTAATAAGTCAGAAATTGTCCTTATTTTGGGGCAAAAAAGACAGGAATTCCCTTTGTTTTTGGGGAAAAAGACAGAAATTCCACTTATTTAGAGGCAAAAAAGCAGAAATTCTGCTTATTTTGGAGCAAAAATTAAGAAATATCCCTTATTTATGGCAAAAGGTATGCATTCTTCTTATCTTCAGGCAAAAAGGCAAAAATTCCCCATATTTAGGAGCAAAATTGCAGAAATTCCCCTAATTGTGGGGCAAAAAGGCAGAAATTCCCTATATGTTAGGGCAAGAAGACAGAAATTCTCTTAATTTTGGGGCAAAACTCAGAAATTCCACTTATTGTGGGTCAAAATTTGAGAAATTTCCATTATTTTGGGGCAAAATTGCAGAAATTTTACCTATTTTGGGGCAAAATAGCAGAAATTTCACTTATTTCAGAGAAAAAGGCAGAAATTTTCATTATTTTGGGGCTAAAAGGCAGAAATTCCTAATATTTTGTGGCAAATATGAAGAAATTCCCCTTATTTTGAGGTAAAAAGGCAGAAATTCCCCTTATTTGGGGTCAAAAAGGCAAAAATTTCCCTTATTTTGGGGCCAAATTGCAGAAATTTCACTTATTTGAGTGTAATAAATCAGAAATTTTCTTATTTTGGGGCAAAAAGAAAGAAATTCCCTTTGTTTTGGGGGAAAAAGACAGAAATTCCACTTATTTAAAGGCAAAAAAGCAGAAATTCCCCTTATTTTGGAGCAAAAATTAAGAAAGTTCCCTTATTTATTGCACAAAGGTATGCATTCTTCTTATTTTCGGGCAAAAAGGCAGAAATTCCTCGTATTTTGGAGCAAAATTACAGAAATTCCCCTAATTGTGGGGCAAAAAGGCAGAAATTCCTGATACGTTAGGGCAAAAAGACAGAAATTCTCTTTATTTTGGGGAAAAACTCGGAAATTCCACTTATTTTGGGGGAAATTTCCGAAATTTCATTTATTTTGGGGAAAAATTGCAGAAATTTCACTTATTTTGGGGCAAAATTGAAGAAATTTCACTTATTTCAGGGAAAAAACCAAAAATTTCCCTTATTTTGGGGCTAAAAGGCAGAAATTCCTAATATTTTGTGGCAAAAATGCAGAAATTCCCCTTATTTGGAGGTAAAAAGGCAGAAATTCCCATTATTTGGGGGCAAAAAGGCAGTAATTTCCCTTATTTTGGGGCAAAATTGCAGAAATTTCACTTACTTCAGGGTAATAAGTCAGAAATTTTTTTTATTTTAGGGCAAAAAATACAGAAATTCCCTTTGTTTTGGGGGAAAAAGAGAGAAATTCCACTTATTTAGAGGCAAAAAAGCAGAAATTCCTTTTGTATTGGAGCAAAAATAAAGAAATTTTCTTTTTTTATGGCAAAAAGGTATGCATTCTTCTTATTATCGGGCAAAAAGGCAGAAATTCCTCGTATTTTGGAGCAAAATTGCAGAAATTCCCCTAATTGTGGGGCAAAAAGTCAAAAATTCCCTATATGTTAGGGTAAAAACACAGAAATTCTTTTTATTTTGGGGTAAAACTCAGAAATTCCACTTACTTTGGAGCAAAATTCCAGAAATTTCCCTTATTTTGGGGCAAAATTACAGAAATTTCACTTATTTTGGGGCAAAATTGCAGAAATTTCACTTATTTCAGGAAAAAAAGGAGAAATTTTCTTATTTTGGGGCAAAAAGGCAAAAATAGCTAATATTTTGTGGCAAAAATGCAGAAATTCCCCTTATTTTTAGGTAAAAAGGGTGAAATTTCCCTTATTTGGGGGGAAAAAGGCAGAAATTTCCCTTATTTTCGGGCAAAATTGCAGAAATTCCCCTAATTGTGGGGCAAAAAGGCAGAAATTCTCTATATGTTGGGGCAAAAAGACAGAAATTCTCCTAATTTTAGGGCAAAAATCAGAAATTCCACATATTTTGGGGCAAAATTCCAGAAATTTCTTGTATTTTGGGGCAAAATTGCAGCAATTTCACTTATTTTGGGGCAAAATTGCACAAATTTCACTTATTTCAGGGAAAAAAGGCGGAAATTTTTCTAATTTTTGGGGCAAAAAGGCAGAAATTCCTAATATTTTGTGGCAAAAATGCAGAAATTCCCCTTATTTTGAGGTAAAAAGGCTGAAATTCCCCTTATTTGGGGGCAGAAAGGCAGAAATTTCCCTTATTTTGGGGCAAAATTGCAGAAATTACACTTACTTCAGGGCAATAAGTCAGAAATTTTCTTTTATTTTGGGGCCAAAAGGACAGAAATTCCCTTTGTTTTGGAGAAAAAGACAGAAATTCCACTTATTTAGAGGCAAGAAAGCAGAAATTCCCCTTATTTTGGAGCAAAAATGAAGAAATTTCCCTTTTTTTATGGCAAAAAGGTATGCATTCTTCTTATTTTCGGGCAAAAAGGCAGAAATTCTTCGTATTTTGGAGCAAAATTGCAGAAATTCCCCTAATTGTGGGGCAAAAAGGCAGAAGTTCTCTATATGTTGGGGCAAAAAGACAGAAATTCTATTTATTTTGGGGCAAAACTCAGAAATTCCACTTATTTTGGGGCAAAATTCCAGAAATTTCCCTTATTTTGGGGTAAAAGTGCAGAAATTACACTTATTTTCAGGCAAAATTGCAGAAATTTCCCTTATTTCAAGGGAAAAAAGCAGAAATTTTCTTATTTTGGAACAAAAAGGCAGAAATTCCTAATATTTTGTGGCAAAAATGCAGAAATTCCCCTTATTTTGAGGTAAAAAGGCTGAAATTCCCCATATTTGGGGGCAAAAAGTCAGAAATTTCCCTTATTTTGGGGCAAAACTCAGTAATTCCACTTATTTTGGGGCAAAATTCTAGAAATTTCCCTTATTTTGGGGCAAAATTGCAGAAATTTCACTTATTTCAGGGAAGAAGCGCTAAAATTTTATATTTTGGGGCAAAAAGGCAGAAATTCCCCTTATTTTGAGGTAAAAAGGCTGAAATTTCCCTTATTTGGGGACAAAAAGGCAGATATTTCCCTTATTTTGGGAAAAAATTGAAGAAATTTCACTTATTTCAGGTTAATAAGTCAGAAGTATTTTTTAATTTTGGGCAAAAAATACAGAAATTCCCTTTGTTTTGAGGGAAAAAGAAAAAAATTCCAGTTATTTTTAGGCAAAAAAGCAGAAATTCCCCTTATTTTGGAGCAAAAATGAAGAAATTTCCCTTTTTTATGTCAAAAAGTTAAGCATTCTTCTTATTATCGGGCAAAAAGGCAGAAATTCCTTGTATTTTGGAGCAAAATTGCAGAAATTCCCCTAATTGTGGGGAAAAAGGTAGAAATTCTCTATATGTTGGGGCAAAAAGACAGAAATTCTCCTAATTTTGGGGCAAAACTCAGAAATTCCACTTATTTTGGGGCAAAATACCAGAAATTTCTCTTAATTTTGGGCACAATTGCAAAAATTTCACTTATTTTGGGGCAAAGTTGCAGAAATTTCACTTATTACAGGGAAAAAAGTGAGATATTTTTTTTATTTTGTGGCAAAAAGGCAGAAATTCCTAATATTTTGTGGCAAAAATGCAGAAATTCCCCTTATTTTGAGGTAAAAAGGCTGAAATTCCCCTTATTTGGGGGCAAAAAGGCAGAAATTTCCCTTATTTTGGGGCAAAATTGAAGAAATTTCACTTATTTCAGGGTAATAAGTAGAAATTTTTCTTATTTTGGGGCAAAAAAGACTGAAATTCCCTTTGTTTTTGGGGAAAAAGACAGAAATTCCACATATTTAGAGGCAAAAAAGCAGAAATTCCCCTTGTTTTGGATCAAAAATAAAGAAATTTCTCTTTTTTACAGCAAAAAGGTATGCATTCTTCTTATTTTCAGGCAAAAGGGCAGAAATTTTTCGTATTTAGGAGCAAAATTGCAGAAATTCCCCTAATTGTAAGGCAAAAAGGCAGAAATTCCCTATATGTTAGGGCAAAAAGACAGAAATTCTCCTTATTTTGGGGCAAAACTCATTAATTCCACTTATTTTTGGGGCAAAATTCCAGAAATTTCTTTTATTTTGGGGCAAAATTGCAGAAATTTCACTTATTTCAGGGAAGAAGGGCAGAAATTTTATATTTTGGGGCAAAAAGGCAGAAATTCCTATTATTTTGAGGTAAAAAGGCTGAAATTTCCCTTATTTGGGGACAAAAAGGCAGAAATTTCCCTTATTTTGGGGCAAAAAGGCAGAAATTTCACTTTTTTCAGGGTAATAAGTCAGAATTATTTTTTATTTTGAAGGAAAAAATACAGAAATTCTTTTTGTTTTGTGGGAAAAAGACAGAAATTCCACTTATTTTGAGGCAAAAAAGCAGAAATTCCCTTATTTTGGAGCAAAAATGAATATATTTTCCTTTTTTATGGCAAAAAGTTATGCATTCTTCTTATTATCGGGCAAAAAGTCAGAAATTCCTTGTATTTTGGAGCAAAATTGCAGAAATTCCCCTAATTGTGGAGAAAAAGGCAGAAATTCTTTATATGTTGGGGCAAAAAGACAGAAATTCTCCTTATTTTGGGGCAAAACTCGGAAATTCCACTTATTTTGGGGCAAAATACCAGAAATTTCCATTAATTTGGGGCAAAATTGCAAAAATTTCACTTATTTTGGGGCAAAGTTGCAGAAATTTCACTTATTACAGAGAAAAAAGGCAGATATTTTCCTTATTTTGGGGCAAAAGGGCAGAAATTTTTAATATTTTGTGGCAAAAATGCAGAAATTCCCCTTATTTTGAGGTAAAAAGGCTGAAATTCCCCTTATTTGGGGGCAAAAAGGCAGAAATTTCCCTTATTTTGGGGCAAAATTGCAGAAATTTCACTTATTTTGGGGCAAAATTGCAGAAATTTCACTTATTTCAGGGAAAAAAGGCAGAAATATTTTTTATTTTGGGGCAAAAATATAGAAATTCCCTTTGTTTTGGGGGAAAAAGACAAAAATTCCAGTTATTTTTAGGCAAAAAAGCAGAAATTCCCTTTATTTTGGAGCAAAAATGAAGAAATTTCCCTTTTTTATGGCAAAAATTTATGCATTCTTCTTATTATCGGGCAAAAAGGCAGAAATTCCCCATATTTTGGAGCAAAATTGCAGAAATTCCCCTAATTGTGGGGCAAAAAGGCAGAAATTCTCTATATGTTGGGGCAAAAAGACAGAAATTCTCCTAATTTTGGGAAAAACTCAGATATTACACTTATTTTGGGGCAAAATTTAAGAAACTTCCGTTATTTTGGGGCAAAATTGCAGAAATTTCAATTATTTTGGGGCAAAATTGCAGAAATTTCACTTATTTCAGAGAAAAAAAGGTAGAAATTTTCTTATTTTTGGGCAAAAAGGCAGAAATTCCTAATAATTTGTTGCAAAAATGAAGAAATTCCCCTTATTTTGAGGTAAAAAGGCTAAAATTCCCCTTATTTGGGGGCAAAAATGCAGAAATTACCCTTATTTTGGGGCAAAATTGCAGAAATTTCCCTTACTTTGGGACAAAATTGCAGAAATTTAACTTATTTTGGGGCAAAATTGCAGAAATTTCACTTATTTCAAGGAAATAAGCCAGAAATTTTCCTTATTTTGGGGCAAAAAAGACAGAAATTCACTTTGTTTTAGGGGAAAAAGACAGAAATTCCACTTATTTAGAGGCAAAAAAGCAGAAATTCCCCTTATTTTGGAGCAAAAATGAAGAAATTTCCCTTTTTTATTGCAAAAAGGTATGCATTCTTCTTATTTTCGGGCAAAAAGGCAGAAATTCTTCGTATTTTGGAGCAAAATTGCAGAAATTCCCCAAATTGTGGGGCAAAAAGGCAGAAATTCTCTAAATGTTGGGGCAAAAAGACAGAAATTCTCCTTATTTTGGGGCAAAACTCAGAAATTCCACTTATTTTGGGGCAAAATTCCAGAAATTTCTCTTAGTTTGGGGCAAAATTGCAGAAATTTCATTATTTTGGAAAAATTGTAGAAATTTCACTTATTTTGGGGCAAAATTGAAGAAATTTCACTTATTTCAGGGAAAAAAGGCAGAAATTTTCATTATTTTGGTGCAAAAAGGCAGAAATTCCTAATATTTTGTGGCAAAAATGAAGAAATTCCCCTTATTTTGAGGTAAAAAGGCTGAAATTCCCCTTATTTGGGGGCAAAAAGGCAATAATTTCCCTTATTTTGGGGCAAAATTGCAGAAATATCACTTACTTCAGGGTAATAAGTCACAATTATTCTTTATTTTGGGGCAAAAATAAACGAATTCCCTTTGTTTTGGGGGGAAAAGACAGAAATTCCACTTATTTAGAGGCAAAAAAGCAGAATTTCCCGTTATTTTGGAGCAAAAATGAAGTAATTTCCCTTTTTTATGGCAAAAAGCTATACTTTCTTCTTATTTTCGGGCAAAAGGTCAGAAATTCCACGTATTCTGGAGCAAAATTGCAGAAATTCCCCTAATTGTGGGGCAAAAATGCAAAAATTCCCTATATGTTAGGGCAAAAATACAGAAATTCTCCTTATTTTGGGGCAAAACTCAGTAATTCCACTTATTTTGGGGCAAAATTCCAGAAATTTCCCTCATTTTGGGGCAAAATTGCAGAAATTTCACTTATTTTGTGGCAAAATTGCAGATATTTTACTTATTTCAGGGAAAAAGGGCAGAAATTTTCCTTATTTTTGGGCAAAAAGGAAGAAATTCCCCTTATTTTGAGGTAAAAAGGCTGAAATTTCCCTTATTTGGGGGCAAAAAGGCAGAAATTTCCCTTATTTTGGGGAAAAATGGAAAAAATTTCACTTATTTCAGGGTAATAAGTCAGAAATATTTTTTATTTTGGGGCAAAAAAGACAGAAATTCCCTTTGTTTTGGGGGAAAAAGACAGAAATTCCACTTATTTAGAGGCAAAAAATCAGAAATTCCGCTTATTTTGGAGCAAAAATGAGGAAATTTCCCTTTTGAATGGCAAAAAGGTATGCATTCTTCTTATTATCGGGCAAAAAGGCAGAAATTCCCCGTATTTTGGAGCAAAATTGCAGAAATTCCCCTAATTGTGGGGCAAAAAGGCAGAAATTTTCTATATGTTGGGGCAAAAAGACAGAAATTCTCCTTATTATGGGGCAAAACTAAGAAATTCCACTTATTTTGAGGCAAAATACCAGAAATTTCTCTTAATTTGGGGCAAAATTGCAGAAATTTCACCTATTTTGGGGCAAAAATGCAGAAATTTCACTTATTACAGGGAAAAAAGGCAGAAATTTTCCTTATTTTAAGGCAAAGAGGCAGAAATTCCTAATATTTTGTGGCAAAAATGCAGAAATTCCCCTTATTTTGAGGTAAAACGCCTGAAATTCCCCTTATTTGGGGGCAAAAAGGCAGAAATTTCCCTTATTTTGGGGCAAAAATTGCAGAAATTTCACTTATTTTGGGGCAAAATTGCAGAAATTTCACTTATTTCAGGGAAAAAAGGCAGAAATTTTCCTTAGTTTGGGGCAAAAAGGCAGAAATTCCTAATATTTTGTGGCAAAAATGCAAAATTTACCCTTATTTTGATGTAAAAAGGCTGAAATTCCCCTTATTTGGGGGCAAAAAAGCAGAAATTTCTCTTATTTTGGGGCAAAATTGCAGAAATTTCACTTACTTCAGGGTAATAAGTCAGAATTTTTCCTTATTTTGGGGAAAAAAGACAGAAATTCTTTTTGTTTTGGGGGAAAAAGACAGAAATTTCACTTATTTAAAGGCAAAAAAGCAGAAATTCCCCTTATTTTGGAGCAAAAATGAAGAAATTTCCCTTTTTATGGCAAAAAGGTATGCATTCTTCTTATTTTCGAGCAAAAAGGCAGAAATTCCCCGTATTTTGAAGCAAAATTGCAGAAATTCCCCTAATTGTGTGACAAAGAGCCGAAATTCCCTATATGTTAGGGCAAAAAGACAGAAATTCTCCTTATTTTGGGGCAAAACTCAGTAATTCCACTTATTTTGGGGCAAAATTCCAGAAATTTCCCTTATTTTGGGGCAAAATTGCAGAAATTTCACTTATTTCAGAAAAGAAAAGAAGAAATTTTATATTTTGGGGCAAAAAGGCAGAAATTCCCCTTATTTTGAGGTAAAAAGGCTGAAATTTCCCTTATTTGGGGACAAAAAGGCAGATATTTCCCTAATTTTGGGAAAAAATTGAAGAAATTTCACTTATTTCAGGTTAATAAGTCAGAAATATTTTTTAATTTGGGGCCAAAAATATAGAAATTCCCTTTGTTTTGGGGGAAAAAGACAAAAATTCCAGTTATTTTTAGAAAAAAAAAGCAGAAATTCCATTTATTTTGGAGCAAAAATGAAGAAATTTCCCTTTTTTATGGCAAAAAGCTATACTTTCTTCTTATTTTCGGGCAAAAGGGCAGAAATTCCACGTATTCTGGAGCAAAATTGCAGAAATTCCCCTAATTGTGGGGCAAAAAGGCAAAAATTCCCTATATGTTAGGTCAAAAAGACAGAAATTCTCCTTATTTTGGGGCAAAACTTAGTAATTCCACTTATTTTGGGGCAAAATTCCAGAAATTTCCCTCATTTTGGGGCAAAATTGCAGAAATTTCACTTATTTTGGGGCAAAATTGCAGATATTTTACTTATTTCAGGGAAAAAGGGCAGAAATTTTCCTTATTTTTGGGCAAAAAGGAAGAAATTCCCCTTATTTTGAGGTAAAAAGGCTGAAATTTCCCTTATTTGGGGGCAAAAAGGCAGAAATTTCCCTTATTTTGGGGAAAAATGGAAAAAATTTCACTTATTCCAGGGTAATAAGTCAGAAATATTTTTTATTTTGGGGCAAAAAAGACAGAAATTCCCTTTGTTTTGGGGGAAAAAGACAGAAATTTCACTTATTAAGAGGCAAAAAATCAGAAATTCCCCTTATTTTGGAGCAAAAATTAGAAAATTTCCCTTTTTAATGGCAAAAAGGTATGCATTCTTCTTATTATCGGGAAAAAAGGCAGAAATTCCCCGTATTTTGGAGCAAAATTGCAGAATTTCCCCTAATTGTGGGGCAAAAATGCAGAAATTTTCTATATGTTGGGGCAAAAAGACAGAAATTCTCCTTATTATGGGGCAAAACTAAGAAATTCCACTTATTTTGAGGCAAAATACCAGAAATTTCTCTTAACATGGGGCAAAATTGCAGAAATTTCACCTATTTTGGGGCAAAAATGCAGAAATTTCACTTATTACAGGGAAAAAAGGCAAAAATTTTCTTTATTTTAAGGCAAAGAGGCAGAAATTCCTAATATTTTGTGGCAAAAATGCAGAAATTCCCCTTATTTTGAGGTAAAAAGGCTAAAATTCCCCTTATTTGGGGGCAAAAAGGCAGAAATTTCCCTTATTTTGGGGCAAAATTGCAGAAATTTCACTTATTTTGGGGCAAAATTGCAGAAATTTCACTTATTTCAGGGAAAAAAGGCAGAAATTTTCCTTAATTTGGGGCAAAAAGGCAGAAATTCCTAATATTTTGTGGCAAAAATGCAAAATTTACCCTTATTTTGATGTAAAAAGGCTGAAATTCCCCTTATTTGGGGGCAAAAAAGCAGAAATTTCTCTTATTTTGGGGCAAAATTGCAGAAATTTCACTTACTTCAGGGTAATAAGTCAGAATTTTTCCTTATTTTGGGGAAAAAAAGACAGAAATTCTGTTTGTGTGGGGGAAAAAGACAGAAATTTCACTTATTTAAAGGCAAAAATGCAGAAATTCCCCTTATTTTGGAGAAAAAATGAAGAAATTTCCCTTTTTTATGGCAAAAAGGTATGCATTCTTCTTATTTTCGAGCAAAAAAGCAGAAATTGACCGTATTTTGGAGCAAAATTGCAGAAATTCCGCTAATTGTGGGGCAAAAAGACAGAAATTCTCCTTATTTTGGGGCAAAATTAAGAAATTCCACTTATTTTGGGGCAAAATTCCAGAAATTTCCTTTATTTTGGGGCAAAATTGCAGAAATTTCACTTATTTTGGGGCAAAATTGCAGAAATTTCACTTATGTCAGGGAAAAAAGGCAGAAATTTTCCTTATTTACTGGCAAAAATGCAGAAATTCCTAATATTTTGTGGCAAAAATGCAGAAATTTCCCTTATTTTGAGGTAAAAAGGCTGAAATTCCCCTTATTTGGGGGCAAAAAGGCAGAAATTTCCCTTATTTTGGGGCAAAATTGCAGAAATTTCACTTATTTCAGGGTAATAAGTCAGAAATTTTCCTTATTTTGGGGCAAAAAAGACAGGAATTCCCTTTGTTTTGGGGTAAAAAACAGAAATTCCACTTATTTAGAGGCAAAAAAGCAGAAATTCCCCTTTTTGGAGCAAAAATGAAGAAATTTCCCTTTTTTATGGCAAAAAGGTATGCATTCTTCTTATTTTCCGGCAAAGAGGCAGAAATTCCCCGTATTTTGGAGCAAAATTGCAGAAATTCTGCTAATTGTGGGGCAAAAAGTCAGAAATTCCCTATATGTTGGGACAAAAAGACAGAAATTCTCCTTATTTTGTGGCATAACTCAGAAATTCCACTTATTTGTGGCAAAATTCCAGAAATTTCCCTTATTTTGGGGCAAAATTGCAGAAATTTCACTTCTTTTGGGGCAAAATTGCAAAAATTTCACTTATGTCAGGGAAAAAAGGCAGAAATTTTCTTTATTTTGGGGCAAAAATGCAGAAATTCCTAATATTTTGTGGCAAAAATGCAGAAAATTCCCTTATTTTGAGGTAAAAAGGCTGAATTTTCCCCTTATTTTGGGGCAAAAAGGCAGAAATTTCCCTTATTTTGGGGCAAAATTGCAGAAATTTCACTTATTTCAGGGTAATAAGTCAGAAAATTTCCTTATTTTGGGGCAAAAAAGACAGAAATTCCCTTTGTTTTTGGGGAAAAAGACAGAAATTCCACTTATTTAGAGGCAAAAAAGCAGAAATTCCCCTTATTTTGGATCAAAAATGAAGAAATTTCCCTTTTTTATGGCAAAAAGGTATGCATTCTTCTTATTTTCAGGCAAAAGGGCAAAAATTCTTCGTATTTTGGAGCAAAATTGCAGAAATTCCCCTAATTTTAAGGCAAAAAGGCAGAAATTCCCTATATGTTGGGGCATAAAGACAGAAATTCTCCTTATTTTGGTGCAGAACTCAGAAATTAAACTTATTTTGAGGCAAAATTCCAGAAATTTCCCTTATTTTGGGGCAAAATTGCAGAAATTTTACTTATTTTGGGGCAAAATTGCAGAAATTTCACTTATTTTGGGGCAAAATTGCAGAAATTTGACATATTTGAGGCAAAATTGCAGAAATTTCACTTATTTCAGGGAAAAAATGCTGAAATTTTCTTTATTTTGGGGCAAAAAGGCAGAAATTTCTAACATTGTGAGGCAAAAATGCCGAAATTCCCCTTATTTTGAGGTAAAAAGGCTGAAATTTTCCTTATTTGGGGGCAAAAAGGCAAAAATTTCCCTTATTTTGGGGCAAAATTGCAGAAATTTCACTTACTTCAGGGTAAAATGTCAGAATTTTTCCTTATTTTGGGGCAAAAATACAGGAATTCCCTATGCTTTGAGGGAAAAGGACAGAAATTCCACTTATTTAATGGCAAAAAATCAGAAATTCCGCTAATTTGGGGCAAAAATGAAGAAATTTCTCTTATTTATGGCAAAAAGCTATACTTTCTTCTTATTTTCGGGCAAAAAGGCAGAAATTCCCGGTATTTTGAAGCAAAATTGCAGAAATTCCCCTAATTGTGTGACAAAGAGCAGAAATTCCCTATATGTTAGGGCAAAACGACAGAAATTCTCCTTATTTTGGGGCAAAACTCAGTAATTCCACTTATTTTGGGGCAAAATTCCAGAAATTTCTTTTATTTTGGGGCAAAATTGCAGAAATTTCACTAATTTCAGAAAAGAAGGGAAGAAATTTTATATTTTGGGGCAAAAAGGCAGAAATTCCCCTTATTTTGAGGTAAAAAGGCTGAAATTTCCCTTATTTGGGGACAAAAAGGCAGATATTTCCCTTATTTTGGGAATAAATTGAAGAAATTTCACTTATTTCAGGTTAATAAGTCAGAAATATTTTTTAATTTGGGGCCAAAAATACAGAAATTCCCTTTGTTTTGAGGGAAAAAGACAAAAATTCCAGTTATTTTTAGGAAAAAAAGCAGAAATTCCATTTATTTTGGAGCAAAAATGAAGAAATTTCTTTTTTTTATGGCAAAAAGTTATGCATTCTTCTTATTATCGGGCAAAAAGGCAGAAATTCCTTGTATTTTGGAGCAAAATTGCAGAAATTCCCCTAATTGTGGGGAAAAAGGCAGAAATTCTCTATATCTTAGGGCAAAAAGACAGAAATTCTCCTAATTTTGGGGCAAAACTCAGAAATTCCACTTATTTTGGGGCAAAATACCAGAAATATCTCTTAATTTGGGGCAAAATTGCAAAAATTTCACTTATTTTGGGGCAAAGTTGCAGAAATTTCACTTATTACTGGGAATAAAGTCAGATATTTTCCTTATTTTGGGGCAAAAATGCAGAAATTCCTAATATTTTGTGGCAAAAATGCAGAAATTTCCCTTATTTTGAGGTAAAAAGGCTGAAATTCCCCTTATTTGGGGGCAAAAAGGCAGAAATTTCCCTTATTTTGGGGCAAAATTGCAGAAATTTCACTTATTTCAGGGTAATAAGTCAGAAATTTCCCTTATTTTGGGGCAAAAAAGACAGAAATTCCCTTTGTTTTTGGGGAAAAAGACAGAAATTCCACATATTTAGAGGCAAAAAAGCAGAAATTCCCCTTGTTTTGGATCAAAAATAAAGAAATTTTTCTTTTTTATAGCAAAAAGGTATGCATTCTTCTTATTGTCAGGCAAAAGGGCAGATATTTTTCGTATTTTGGAGCAAAATTGCAGAAATTCCCCTAATTGTAAGGCAAAAAGGCAGAAATTCCCTATATTTTAGGGCAAAAAGACAGAAATTCTCCTTATTTTGGGGCAAAACTCATTAATTCCACTTATTTTGGGGCAAAATTCCAGAAATTTCCTTTATTTTGGGGCAAAATTGCAGAAATTTCACTTATTTCAGGGAAGAAGGGCAGAAAATTTATATTTTGGGGCAAAAAGGCAGAAATTCCTCTTATTTTGAGGTAAAAAGGCTGAAATTTCCCTTATTTGGGGACAAAAAGGCAGAAATTTCCCTTATTTTGGGGCAAAAAGGCAGAAATTTCACTTATTTCAGGGTAATAAGTCAGAAATATTTTTTATTTCGGGGGAAAAAATACAGAAATTCCCTTTGTTATGTGGGAAAAAGACAGAAATTCCACTTATTTTGATGCAAAAAAGCAGAAATTCCCTTATTTTGGAGCAAAAATGAAGAAATTTCCCTTTTTTATGGCAAAAAGTTATGCATTCTTCTTATTATCGGGCAAAAAGGCAGAAATTCCTTGTATTTTGGAGCAATATTGGAGAAATTCTCCTAATTGTGGAGAAAAAGGCAGAAATTCTTTATATGTTGGGGCAAAAAGACAGAAATTCTCCTTATTTTGGGGCAAAACTCAGAAATTCCACTTATTTTGGGGCAAAATTCCAGGAATTTCCCTTCTTTTGGGGCAAAATTACAGAAATTTCACTTATTTTGGGGCAAAGTTGCAGAAATTTCACTTATTAAAGGGAAAAAAGCCGTTATTTTCCTTATTTTGGGGCAAAAAGGAAGAAATTTTTGATATTTTGTGGCAAAAATGCAGAAATTCCCCTTATTTTGAGGTAAAAAGGCTGAAATTCCCCTTATTTGGGGGCAAAAAGGCAGAAATTTCCCTTATTTTGGGGCAAAATTGCAGAAATTTCACTTATTTTGGGGCAAAATTGCAGAAATTTCACTTATTTCAGAGAAAAAAGGCAGAAATTTTCGTTATTTTGGTGCACAAAGGCAGAAATTCCTAATATTTTGTGGCAAAAATGAAGAAATTCCCCTTATTTTGAGGTAAAAAGGCTGAAATTCCCCTTATTTGGGGGCAAAAAGGCAATAATTTCCCTTATTTTGGGGCAAAATTGCAGAAATATCACTTACTTCAGGGTAATAAGTCACAATTATTCTTTATTTTGGGGCAAAAATACAGGAATTCCCTTTGTTTTGGGGGGAAAAGACAGAAATTCCACTTATTTAGTAGCAAAAAAGCAGAATTTCCCGTTATTTTGGAGCAAAAATGAAGTAATTTCCCTTTTTTATGTCAAAAAGCTATACTTTCTTCTTATTTTCGGGCAAAAGGGCAGAAATTCCACGTATTCTGGAGCAAAATTGCATAAATTCCCCTAATTGTGGGGCAAAAATGCAAAAATTCCCTATATGTTAGGGCAAAAAGACAGAAATTCTCCTTATTTTGGGGCAAAACTCAGTAATTCCACTTATTTTGGGGCAAAATTCCAGAAATTTCCCTCATTTTGGGGCAAAATTGCAGAAATTTCACTTATTTTGGGGCAAAATTGCAGATATTTTACTTATTTCACGGAAAAAGGGCAGAAATTTTCCTTATTTTTGGGCAAAAAGGAAGAAATTCCCCTTATTTTGAGGTAAAAAGGCTGAAATTTCCCTTATTCGGGGGCAAAAAGGCAGAAATTTCCCTTATTTTGGTGAAAAATGGAAAAATTTCACTTATTTCAGGGTAATAAGTCAGAAATATTTTTTATTTTGGGGCAAAAAAGACAGAAATTCCCTTTGTTTTGGGGGAAAAAGACAGAAATTCCACTTATTTAGAGGCAAAAAATCAGAAATTCCGCTTATTTTGGAGCAAAAATGAGGAAATTTCCCTTTTTAATGGCAAAAAGGTATGCATTCTTCTTATTATCGGGCAAAAGGGCAGAAATTCCCCGTATTTTGGAGCAAAATTGCAGAAATTCCCCTAATTGTGGGGCAAAAAGGCAGAAATTTTCTATATGTTGGGGCAAAAAGACAGAAATTCTCCTTATTATGGGGCAAAACTAAGAAATTCCACTTATTTTGAGGCAAAATACCAGAAATTTCTCTTAATATGGGGCAAAATTGCAGAAATTTCACCTATTTTGGGGCAAAAATGCAGAAATTTCACTTATTACAGAAAAAAAAGGCAGAAATTTTCCTTATTTTAAGGCAAAAAGGCAGAAATTCCTAATATTTTGTGGCAAAAATGCAGAAATTCCCCTTATTTTGAGGTAAAAAGGCTGAAATTCCCCTTATTTGGGGGCAAAAAGGCAGAAATTTCCCTTATTTTGGGGCAAAATTGCAGAAATTTCACTTATTTTGGGGCAAAATTGCAGAAATTTCACTTATTTCAGAGAAAAAAGGCAGAAATTTTCCTTAGTTTGGGGCAAAAAGGCAGAAATTCCTAATATTTTGTGGCAAAAATGCAAAATTTACCCTTATTTTGATGTAAAAAGGCTGAAATTCCCCTTATTTGGGGGCAAAAAAGCAGAAATTTCTCTTATTTTGGGGCAAAATTGCAGAAATTTCACTTACTTCAGGGTAATAAGTCAGAATTTTTCCTTATTTTGGGGAAAAAAAGACAGAAATTATTTTGTTTTGGGGGAAAAAGACAGAAATTTCACTTATTTAAGGCAAAAAAAGCAGGAATTCCCCTTATTTTGGAGAAAAAATGAAGAAATTTCCCTTTTTTATGGCAAAAAGGTATGCATTCTTCTTATTTTCGAGCAAAAAGGCAGAAATTGACCGTATTTTGGAGCAAAATTGCAGAAATTCCGCTAATTGTGGGGCAAAAAGACAGAAATTCTCCTTATTTTGGGGCAAAACTAAAAAATTCCACTTATTTTGGGGCAAAATTTTAGAAACTTCCTTTATTTTGGGGCAAAATTGCAGAAATTTCACATATTTTGGGGCAAAATTGCAGAAATTTCACTTATGTCAGGGAAAAAAGGCAGAAATTTTCCTTATTTAGGGGCAAAAATGCAGAAATTCCAAATATTTTGTGGCAAAAATGCAGAAATTTCCATTATTTTGAGGTAAAAAGGCTGAAATTCCCCTTATTTGGGGGCAAAAAGGCAGAAATTTCCCTTATTTTGGGGCAAAATTGCAGAAATTTCACTTATTTTGAGGCAAAATTGCAGAAATTTCACTTATTTCAGGGAAAAAAGGCAGAAATTTTCCTTAGTTTGGGGCAAAAAGGCAGAAATTCCTAATATTTTGTCGCAAAAATGCAAAATTTACCCTTATTTTGATGTAAAATGGCTGAAATTCCCCTTATTTGGGGGCAAAAAAGCAGAAATTTCTCTTATTTTAAGGCAAAATTGCAGAAATTTCACTTACTTCAGGGTAATAAGTCAGAATTTTTCCTTATTTTGGGGAAAAAAAGACAGAAATTTTTATTGTTTGGGGGAAAAAGACAGAAATTTCACTTATTTAAAGGCAAAAAAGCAGAAATTCCCCTTATTTTGGAGAAAAAATGAAGAAATTTCCCTTTTTTATGGCAAAAAGGTATGCATTCTTCTTATTTTCGAGCAAAAAGGCAGAAATTGACCGTATTTTGGAGCAAAATTGCAGAAATTCCGCTAATTGTGGGGCAAAAAGACAGAAATTCTCCTTATTTTGGGGCAAAACTAAGAAATTCCACTTATTTTGGGGCAAAATTCCAGAAATTTCCTTTATTTTGGGGCAAAATTGCAGAAATTTCACTTATTTTGGGGTAAAATTGCAGAAATTTCACTTATGTCAGGGAAAAAAGGCAGAAATTTTCCTTATTTAGGGGCAAAAATGCAGAAATTCCTAATATTTTGTGGCAAAAATGCAGAAATTTCCCTTATTTTGAGGTAAAAAGCCTGAAATTCCACTTATTTGGGGGCAAAAAGGCAGAAATTTCCCTTATTTTGGGGCAAAATTGCAGAAATTTCACTTATTTCAGGGTAATAAGTCAGAAATTTTCCTTATTTTGGGGCAAAAAAGACAGGAATTCCCTTTGTTTTGGGGTAAAAAACAGAAATTCCACTTATTTAGAGGCAAAAAAGCAGAAATTCCCCTTTTTGGAGCAAAAATGAAGAAATTTCCCTTTTTTATGGCAAAAAGGTATGCATTCTTCTTATTTTCCGGCAAAAAGGCAGAAATTCCCCGTATTTTGGAGCAAAATTGCAGAAATTCTGCTAATTGTGGGGCAAAAAGTCAGAAATTCCCTATATGTTGGGACAAAAAGACAGAAATTCTCCTTATTTTGTGGCATAACTCAGAAATTCCACTTATTTGTGGCAAAATTCCAGAAATTTCACTTATTTTGGGGCAAAATTGCAGAAATTTCACTTCTTTTGGGGCAAAATTGCAGAAATTTCACTTATGTCAGGGAAAAAAGGCAGAAATTTTCTTTATTTTGGGGCAAAAATGCAGAAATTCCTAATATTTTGTGGCAAAAATGCAGAAAATTCCCTTATTTTGAGGTAAAAAGGCTGAATTTTCCCCTTATTTTGGGGCAAAAAGGCAGAAATTTCCCTTATTTTGGGGCAAAATTGCAGAAATTTCACTTATTTCAGGGTAATAAGTCAGAAAATTTCCTTATTTTGGGGCAAAAAAGACAGAAATTCCCTTTGTTTTGGGGAAAAAGACAGAAATTCCACTTATTTAGAGGCAAAAAAGCAGAAATTCCCCTTATTTTGGATCAAAAATGAAGAAATTTCCCTTTTTTATGGCAAAAAGGTATGCATTCTTCTTATTTTCAGGCAAAAGGGCAGAAATTCTTCGTATTTTGGAGCAAAATTGCAGAAATTCCCCTAATTTTAAGGCAAAAAGGCAGAAATTCCCTATATGTTGGGGCATAAAGACAGAAATTCTCCTTATTTTGGTGCAGAACTCAGAAATTAAACTTATTTTGAGGCAAAATTCCAGAAATTTCCCTTATTTTGGGGCAAAATTGCAGAAATTTCACTTATTTTGGGGCAAAATTGCAGAAATTTCACTTATTTCAGGGAAAAAATGCTGAAATTTTCTTTATTTTGGGGCAAAAAGGCAGAAATTTCTAACATTTTGTGGCAAAAATGCCGAAATTCCCCTTATTTTGAGGTAAAAAGGCTGAAATTCCCCTTATTTGGGGTCAAAAAGGCAAAAATTTCCCTTATTTTGGGGCAAAATTGCAGAAATTTCACTTACTTCAGGATAAAATGTCAGAATTTTTCCTTATTTTGGGGCAAAAATACAGGAATTCCCTACGCTTTGAGGGAAAAGGACAGAAATTCCACTTATTTAATGGCAAAAAATCAGAAATTCCGCTTATTTTGGGGCAAAAATGAAGAAATTTCTCTTTTTTATGGCAAAAAGCTATACTTTCTTCTTATTTTCGGGCAAAAAGGCAGAAATTCCCCGTATTTTGAAGCAAAATTGCAGAAATTCCCCTAATTGTGTGACAAAGAGCAGAAATTCCCTATATGTTAGGGCAAAAAGACAGAAATTCTCCTTATTTTGGGGCAAAACTCAGTAATTCCACTTATTTTGGGGCAAAATTCCAGAAATTTGCCTTATTTTGGGGCAAAATTGCAGAAATTTCACTTATTTCAGAAAAGAAGGGAAGAAATTTTATATTTTGGGGCAAAAAGGCAGAAATTCCCCTTATTTTGAGGAAAAAAGGCTGAAATTTCCCATATTTGGGGACAAAAAGGCAGATATTTCCCTTATTTTGGGAAAAAATTGAAGAAATTTCACTTATTTCAGGTTAATAAGTCAGAAATATTTTTTAATTTGGGGCCAAAAATACAGAAATACCCTTTGTTTTGGGGGAAAAAGACAAAAATTCCAGTTATTTTTAGGAAAAAAAGCAGAAATTCCATTTTTATTGGAGCAAAAATGAAGAAATTTCTTTTTTTTATGGCAAAAAGTTATGCATTCTTCTTATTATCGGGCAAAAAGGCAGAAATTCCTTGTATTTTGGAGCAAAACTGCAGAAATTCCCCTAATTGTGGGGAAAAAGGCAGAAATTCTCTATATCTTGGGGCAAAAAGACAGAAATTCTCCTAATTTTGGGGCAAAACTCAGAAATTCCACTTATTTTGGGGCAAAATACCAGAAATTTCTCTTAATTTGGGGCAAAATTGCAAAAATTTCACTTATTTTGGGGCAAAGTTGCAGAAATTTCACTTATTACAGGGAATAAAGTCAGATATTTTCCTTATTTAGGTGCAAAAATGTAGAAATTCCTAATATTTTGTGGCAAAAATGCAGAAATTTCCCTTATTTTGAGGTAAAAAGGCTGAAATTCCCTTTATTTGGGGGCAAAAAGGCAGAAATTTCCATTATTTTGGGGCAAAATTGCAGAAATTTCACTTATTTCAGGGTAATAAGTCAGAAATTTTCCTTATTTTGGGGCAAAAAAGACAGGAATTCCCTTTGTTTAGGGGTAAAAAACAGAAATTCCACTTATTTAGAGGCAAAAAAGCAGAAATTCCCCTTTTTGGAGCAAAAATGAAGAAATTTCCCTTTTTTATGGCAAAAAGGTATGCATTCTTCTTATTTTCCGGCAAAAAGGCAGAAATTCCCCGTATTTTGGAGCAAAATTGCAGAAATTCTGCTAATTGTGGGGCAAAAAGTCAGAAATTCCCTATATGTTGGGACAAAAAGACAGAAATTCTCCTTATTTTGTGGCATAACTCAGAAATTCCACTTATTTGTGGCAAAATTCCAGAAATTTCACTTATTTTGGGGCAAAATTGCAGAAATTTCACTTCTTTTGGGGCAAAATTGCAGAAATTTCACTTATGTCAGGGAAAAAAGGCAGAAATTTTCTTTATTTTAAGGCAAAAATGCAGAAATTCCTAATATTTTGTGGCAAAAATGCAGAAAATTCCCTTATTTTGAGGTAAAAAGGATGAATTTTCCCCTTATTTTGGGGCAAAAAGGCAGAAATTTCCCTTATTTTGGGGCAAAATTGCAGAAATTTCACTTATTTCAGGGTAATAAGTCAGAAAATTTCCTTATTTTGGGGCAAAAAAGACAGAAATTCCCTTTGTTTTTGGGGAAAAAGACAGAAATTCCACTTATTTAGAGGCAAAAAAGCAGAAATTCCCCTTATTTTGGATCAAAAATGAAGAAATTTCCCTTTTTTATGGTAAAAAGGTATGCATTCTTCTTATTTTCAGGCAAAAGGGCAGAAATTCTTCGTATTTTGGAGCAAAATTGCAGAAATTCCCCTAATTTTAAGGCAAAAAGGCAGAAATTCCCTATATGTTGGGGCATAAAGACAGAAATTCTCCTTATTTTGATGCAGAACTCAGAAATTAAACTTATTTTGAGGCAAAATTCCAGAAATTTCCCTTATTTTGGGGCAAAATTGCAGAAATTTCACTTATTTTGGGGCAAAATTGCAGAAATTTCACTTATTTTGGGGCAAAATTGCAGAAATTTCACTTATTTTGGGGCAAAATTACAGAAATTTCACTTATTTCAGGGAAAAAATGCTGAAATTTTCTTTATTTTGGGGCAAAAAGCAGAAATTTCTAACATTTTGTGGCAAAAATGCCGAAATTCCCCTTATTTTGAGGTAAAAAGGCTGAAATTCCCCTTATTTGGGGGCAAAAAGGCAGAAATTTCCCTTATTTTGGGGCAAAATTGCAGAAATTTCACTTATTTCAGGGTAATAAGTCAGAAATTTTCCTTATTTTGGGGCAAAAAAGACAGGAATTCCCTTTGTTTTGGGGTAAAAAACAGAAATTCCACTTATTTAGAGGCAAAAAAGCAGAAATTCCCCTTTTTGGAGCAAAAATGAAGAAATTTCCCTTTTTTATGGCAAAAAGGTATGCATTCTTCTTATTTTCCGGCAAAAAGGCAGAAATTCCCCGTATTTTGGAGCAAAATTGCAGAAATTCTGCTAATTGTGGGGCAAAAAGTCAGAAATTCCCTATATGTTGGGACAAAAAGACAGAAATTCTCCTTATTTTGTGGCATAACTCAGAAATTCCACTTATTTGTGGCAAAATTCCAGAAATTTCACTTATTTTGGGGCAAAATTGCAGAAATTTCACTTCTTTTGGGGCAAAATTGCAGAAATTTCACTTATGTCAGGGAAAAAAGGCAGAAATTTTCTTTATTTTAAGGCAAAAATGCAGAAATTCCTAATATTTTGTGGCAAAAATGCAGAAAATTCCCTTATTTTGAGGTAAAAAGGATGAATTTTCCCCTTATTTTGGGGCAAAAAGGCAGAAATTTCCCTTATTTTGGGGCAAAATTGCAGAAATTTCACTTATTTCAGGGTAATAAGTCAGAAAATTTCCTTATTTTGGGGCAAAAAAGACAGAAATTCCCTTTGTTTTTGGGGAAAAAGACAGAAATTCCACTTATTTAGAGGCAAAAAAGCAGAAATTCCCCTTATTTTGGATCAAAAATGAAGAAATTTCCCTTTTTTATGGTAAAAAGGTATGCATTCTTCTTATTTTCAGGCAAAAGGGCAGAAATTCTTCGTATTTTGGAGCAAAATTGCAGAAATTCCCCTAATTTTAAGGCAAAAAGGCAGAAATTCCCTATATGTTGGGGCATAAAGACAGAAATTCTCCTTATTTTGGTGCAGAACTCAGAAATTAAACTTATTTTGAGGCAAAATTCCAGAAATTTCCCTTATTTTGGGGCAAAATTGCAGAAATTTCACTTATTTTGGGGCAAAATTGCAGAAATTTCACTTATTTTGGGGCAAAATTGCAGAAATTTCACTTATTTCAGGGAAAAAATGCTGAAATTTTCTTTATTTTGGGGCAAAAAGGCAGAAATTTCTAACATTTTGTGGCAAAAATGCCGAAATTCCCCTTATTTTGAGGTAAAAAGGCTGAAATTCCCCTTATTTGGTGGCAAAAAGGCAAAAATTTCCCTTATTTTGGGGCAAAATTGCAGAAATTTCACTTACTTCAGGGTAAAATGTCAGAATTTTTCCTTATTTTGGGGCAAAAATACAGGAATTCCCTATGCTTTGAGGGAAAAGGACAGAAATTCCACTTATTTACTGGCAAAAAATCAGAAATTCCGCTTATTTTGGGGCAAAAATGAAGAAATTTCTCTTTTTTATGGCAAAAAGTTATACTTTCTTCTTATTTTCGGGCAAAAAGGCAGAAATTCCCCGTATTTTGAAGCAAAATTGCAGAAATTCCCCTAATTGTGTGACAAAGAGCCGAAATTCCCTATATGTTAGGGCAAAAAGACAGAAATTCTCCTTATTTTGGGGCAAAACTCAGTAATTCCACTTATTTTGGGGCAAAATTCCAGAAATTTCCCTTATTTTGGGGCAAAATTGCAGAAATTTCACTTATTTCAGAAAAGAAAAGAAGAAATTTTATATTTTGGGGCAAAAAGGCAGAAATTCCCCTTATTTTGAGGAAAAAAGGCTGAAATTTCCCTTATTTGGGGACAAAAAGGCAGATATTTCCCTTATTTTGGGAAAAAATTGAAGAAATTTCACTTATTTCAGGTTAATAAGTCAGAAATATTTTTTAATTTGGGGCCAAAAATATAGAAATTCCCTTTGTTTTGGGGGAAAAAGACAAAAATTCCAGTTATTTTTAGAAAAAAAAGCAGAAATTCCATTTATTTTGGAGCAAAAATGAAGAAATTTCCCTTTTTTATGGCAAAAAGCTATACTTTCTTCTTATTTTCGGGCAAAAGGGCAGAAATTCCACGTATTCTGGAGCAAAATTGCAGAAATTCCCCTAATTGTGGGGCAAAAAGGCAAAAATTCCCTATATGTTAGGGCAAAAAGACAGAAATTCTCCTTATTTTGGGGCAAAACTTAGTAATTCCACTTATTTTGGGGCAAAATTCCAGAAATTTCCCTCATTTTGGGGCAAAATTGCAGAAATTTCACTTATTTTGGGGCAAAATTGCAGATATTTTACTTATTTCAGGGAAAAAGGGCAGAAATTTTCCTTATTTTTGGGCAAAAAGGAAGAAATTCCCCTTATTTTGAGGTAAAAAGGCTGAAATTTCCCTTATTTGGGGGCAAAAAGGCAGAAATTTCCCTTATTTTGGGGAAAAATGGAAAAAAATTTCACTTATTTCAGGGTAATAAGTCAGAAATATTTTTTATTTTGGGGCAAAAAAGACAGAAATTCCCTTTGTTTTGGGGGAAAAAGACAGAAATTTCACTTATTAAGAGGCAAAAAATCAGAAATTCCGCTTATTTTGGAGCAAAAATTAGAAAATTTCCCTTTTTAATGGCAAAAAGGTATGCATTCTTCTTATTATCGGGAAAAAAGGCAGAAATTCCCCGTATTTTGGAGCAAAATTGCAGAATTTCCCCTAATTGTGGGGCAAAAATGCAGAAATTTTTTATATGTTGGGGCAAAAAGACAGAAATTCTCCTTATTATGGGGCAAAACTAAGAAATTCCACTTATTTTGAGGCAAAATACCAGAAATTTCTCTTAATATGGGGCAAAATTGCAGAAATTTCACCTATTTTGGGGCAAAAATGCAGAAATTTCACTTATTACAGGGAAAAAAGGCAAAAATTTTCTTTATTTTAAGGCAAAGAGGCAGAAATTCCTAATATTTTGTGGCAAAAATGCAGAAATTCCCCTTATTTTGAGGTAAAAAGGCTAAAATTCCCCTTATTTGGGGGCAAAAAGGCAGAAATTTCCCTTATTTTGGGGCAAAATTGCAGAAATTTCACTTATTTTGGGGCAAAATTGCAGAAATTTCACTTATTTCAGGGGAAAAAGGCAGAAATTTTCCTTAATTTGGGGCAAAAAAGAGAGGAATTCCCTTTGTTTTGGGGTAAAAAACAGAAATTCCACTTATTTAGAGGCAAAAAAGCAGAAATTCCCCTTTTTGGAGCAAAAATGAAGAAATTTCCCTTTTTTATGGCAAAAAGGTATGCATTCTTCTTATTTTCCGGCAAAGAGGCAGAAATTCCCCGTATTTTGGAGCAAAATTGCAGAAATTCTGCTAATTGTGGGGCAAAAAGTCAGAAATTCCCTATATGTTGGGACAAAAAGACAGAAATTCTCCTTATTTTGTGGCATAACTCAGAAATTCCACTTATTTGTGGCAAAATTCCAGAAATTTCCCTTATTTTGGGGCAAAATTGCAGAAATTTCACTTCTTTTGGGGCAAAATTGCAGAAATTTCACTTATGTCAGGGAAAAAAGGCAGAAATTTTCTTTATTTTGGGGCAAAAATGCAGAAATTCCTAATATTTTGTGGCAAAAATGCAGAAAATTCCCTTATTTTGAGGTAAAAAGGCTGAATTTTCCCCTTATTTTGGGGCAAAAAGGCAGAAATTTCCCTTATTTTGGGGCAAAATTGCAGAAATTTCACTTATTTCAGGGTAATAAGTCAGAAAATTTCCTTATTTTGGGGCAAAAAAGACAGAAATTCCCTTTGTTTTTGGGGAAAAAGACAGAAATTCCACTTATTTAGAGGCAAAAAAGCAGAAATTCCCCTTATTTTGGATCAAAAATGAAGAAATTTCCCTTTTTTATGGTAAAAAGGTATGCATTCTTCTTATTTTCAGGCAAAAGGGCAGAAATTCTTCGTATTTTGGAGCAAAATTGCAGAAATTCCCCTAATTTTAAGGCAAAAAGGCAGAAATTCCCTATATGTTGGGGCATAAAGACAGAAATTCTCCTTATTTTGGTGCAGAACTCAGAAATTAAACTTATGTTGAGGCAAAATTCCAGAAATTTCCCTTATTTTGGGGCAAAATTGCAGAAATTTCACTTCTTTTGGGGCAAAATTGCAGAAATTTCACTTATGTCAGGGAAAAAAGGCAGAAATTTTCTTTATTTTGGGGCAAAAATGCAGAAATTCCTAATATTTTGTGGCAAAAATGCAGAAAATTCCCTTATTTTGAGGTAAAAAGGCTGAATTTTCCCCTTATTTTGGGGCAAAAAGGCAGAAATTTCCCTTATTTTGGGGCAAAATTGCAGAAATTTCACTTATTTCAGGGTAATAAGTCAGAAAATTTCCTTATTTTGGGGCAAAAAAGACAGAAATTCCCTTTGTTTTTGGGGAAAAAGACAGAAATTCCACTTATTTAGAGGCAAAAAAGCAGAAATTCCCCTTATTTTGGATCAAAAATGAAGAAATTTCCCTTTTTTATGGTAAAAAGGTATGCATTCTTCTTATTTTCAGGCAAAAGGGCAGAAATTCTTCGTATTTTGGAGCAAAATTGCAGAAATTCCCCTAATTTTAAGGCAAAAAGGCAGAAATTCCCTATATGTTGGGGCATAAAGACAGAAATTCTCCTTATTTTGGTGCAGAACTCAGAAATTAAACTTATTTTGAGGCAAAATTCCAGAAATTTCCCTTATTTTGGGGCAAAATTGCAGAAATTTCACTTGTTTTGGGGCAAAATTGCAGAAATTTCACTTATTTTGGGGCAAAATTGCAGAAATTTCACTTATTTCAGGGAAAAAATGCTGAAATTTTCTTTATTTTGGTTCAAAAAGGCAGAAATTTCTAACATTTTGTGGCAAAAATGCCGAAATTCCCCTTATTTTGAGGTAAAAAGGCTGAAATTCCCCTTATTTGGGGGCAAAAAGGCAAAAATTTCCCTTATTTTGGGGCAAAATTGCAGAAATTTCACTTACTTCAGGGTAAAATGTCAGAATTTTTCCTTATTTTGGGGCAAAAATACAGGAATTCCTTATGCTTTGAGGGAAAAGGACAGAAATTCCACTTATTTAATGGCAAAAAATCAGAAATTCCACTTATTTTGGGGCAAAAATGAAGAAATTTCTCTTTTTTATGGCAAAAAGGTATACTTTCTTCTTATTTTCGGGCAAAAAGGCAGAAATTCCCCGTATTTTGAAGCAAAATTGCAGAAATTCCCCTAATTGTGTGACAAAGAGCCGAAATTCCCTATATGTTAGGGCAAAAAGACAGAAATTCTCCTTATTTTGGGGCAAAACTCAGTAATTCCACTTATTTTGGGGCAAAATTCCAGAAATTTCCCTTATTTTGGGGCAAAATTGCAGAAATTTCACTTATTTCAGAAAAGAAAAGAAGAAATTTTATATTTTGGGGCAAAAAGGCAGAAATTCCCCTTATTTTGAGGTAAAAAGGCTGAAATTTCCCTTATTTGGGGACAAAAAGGCAGATATTTCCCTTATTTTGGAAAAAAATTGAAGAAATTTCACTTATTTCAGGTTAATAAGTCAGAAATATTTTTTAATTTCGGGCCAAAAATATAGAAATTCCCTTTGTTTTGGGGGAAAAAGACAAAAATTCCAGTTATTTTTAGAAAAAAAAGCAGAAATTCCATTTATTTTGGAGCAAAAATGAAGAAATTTCCCTTTTTTATGGCAAAAAGCTATACTTTCTTCTTATTTTCGGGCAAAAGGGCAGAAATTCCACGTATTCTGGAGCAAAATTGCAGAAATTCCCCTAATTGTGGGGCAAAAAGGCAAAAATTCCCTATATGTTAGGGCAAAAAGACAGAAATTCTCCTTATTTTGGGGCAAAACTTAGTAATTCCACTTATTTTGGGGCAAAATTCCAGAAATTTCCCTCATTTTGGGGCAAAATTGCAGAAATTTCACTTATTTTGGGGCAAAATTGCAGATATTTTACTTATTTCAGGGAAAAAGGGCAGAAATTTTCCTTATTTTTGGGCAAAAAGGAAGAAATTCCCCTTATTTTGAGGTAAAAAGGCTGAAATTTCCCTTATTTGGGGGCAAAAAGGCAGAAATTTCCCTTATTTTGGGGAAAAATGGAAAAAATTTCACTTATTTCAGGGTAATAAGTCAGAAATATTTTTTATTTTGGGGCAAAAAAGACAGAAATTCCCTTTGTTTTGGGGGAAAAAGACAGAAATTCCACTTATTTAGAGGCAAAAAATCAGAAATTCCGCTTATTTTGGAGCAAAAATGAGGAAATTTCCTTTTTTAATGGCAAAAAGGTATGCATTCTTCTTATTATCGGGAAAAAAGGCAGAAATTCCCCGTATTTTGGAGCAAAATTGCAGAATTTCCCCTAATTGTGGGGCAAAAAGGCAGAAATTTTCTATATGTTGGGGCAAAAAGACAGAAATTCTCCTTATTATGGGGCAAAACTAAGAAATTCCACTTATTTTGAGGCAAAATACCAGAAATTTCTCTTAATATGGGGCAAAATTGCAGAAATTTCACCTATTTTGGGGCAAAAATGCAGAAATTTCACTTATTACAGGGAAAAAAGGCAAAAATTTTCTTTATTTTAAGGAAAAGAGGCAGAAATTCCTAATATTTTGTGGCAAAAATGCAGAAATTCCCCTTATTTTGAGGTAAAAAGGCTAAAATTCCCCTTATTTGGGGGCAAAAAGCCAGAAATTTCCCTTATTTTGGGGCAAAATTGCAGAAATTTCACTTATTTTGGGGCAAAATTGCAGAAATTTCACTTATTTCAGGGAAAAAAGGCAGAAATTTTCCTTAATTTGGGGCAAAAAGGCAGAAATTCCTAATATTTTGTGGCAAAAATGCAAAATTTACCCTTATTTTGATGTAAAAAGGCTGAAATTCCCCTTATTTGGGGGCAAAAAAGCAGAAATTTCTCTTATTTTGGGGCAAAATTGCAGAAATTTCACTTACTTCAGGGTAATAAGTCAGAATTTTCCCTTATTTTGGGGAAAAAAAGACAGAAATTCTGTTTGTGTTGGGGAAAAAGACAGAAATTTCACTTATTTAAAGGCAAAAAAGCAGAAATTCCCCTTATTTTGGAGAAAAAATGAAGAAATTTCCCTTTTTTATGGCAAAAAGGTATGCATTCTTCTTATTTTCGAGCAAAAAGGCAGAAATTGACCGTATTTTGGAGCAAAATTGCAGAAATTCCGCTAATTGTGGGGCAAAAAGACAGAAATTCTCCTTATTTTGGGGCAAAACTAAGAAATTCCACTTATTTTGGGGCAAAATTCCAGAAATTTCCTTTATTTTGGGGCAAAATTGCAGAAATTTCACTTATTTTGGGGCAAAATTGCAGAAATTTCACTTATGTCAGGGAAAAAAGGCAGAAATTTTCCTTATTTACTGGCAAAAATGCAGAAATTCCTAATATTTTGTGGCAAAAATGCAGAAATTTCCCTTATTTTGAGGTAAAAAGGCTGAAATTCTCCTTATTTGGGGGCAAAAAGGCAGAAATTTCCCTTATTTTGGGGCAAAATTGCAGAAATTTCACTTATTTCAGGGTAATAAGTCAGAAATTTTCCTTATTTTGGGGCAAAAAAGACAGGAATTCCCTTTGTTTTGGGGTAAAAAACAGAAATTCCACTTATTTAGAGGCAAAAAAGCAGAAATTCCCCTTTTTGGAGCAAAAATGAAGAAATTTCCCTTTTTTATGGCAAAAAGGTATGCATTCTTCTTATTTTCCGGCAAAGAGGCAGAAATTCCCCGTATTTTGGAGCAAAATTGCAGAAATTCTGCTAATTGTGGGGCAAAAAGTCAGAAATTCCCTATATGTTGGGACAAAAAGACAGAAATTCTCCTTATTTTGTGGCATAACTCAGAAATTCCACTTATTTGTGGCAAAATTCCAGAAATTTCCCTTATTTTGGGGCAAAATTGCAGAAATTTCACTTCTTTTGGGGCAAAATTGCAGAAATTTCACTTATGTCAGGGAAAAAAGGCAGAAATTTTCTTTATTTTGGGGCAAAAATGCAGAAATTCCTAATATTTTGTGGCAAAAATGCAGAAAATTCCCTTATTTTGAGGTAAAAAGGCTGAATTTTCCCCTTATTTTGGGGCAAAAAGGCAGAAATTTCCCTTATTTTGGGGCAAAATTGCAGAAATTTCACTTATTTCAGGGTAATAAGTCAGAAAATTTCCTTATTTTGGGGCAAAAAAGACAGAAATTCCCTTTGTTTTTGGGGAAAAAGACAGAAATTCCACTTATTTAGAGGCAAAAAAGCAGAAATTCCCCTTATTTTGGATCAAAAATGAAGAAATTTCCCTTTTTTATGGTAAAAAGGTATGCATTCTTCTTATTTTCAGGCAAAAGGGCAGAAATTCTTCGTATTTTGGAGCAAAATTGCAGAAATTCCCCTAATTTTAAGGCAAAAAGGCAGAAATTCCCTATATGTTGGGGCATAAAGACAGAAATTCTCCTTATTTTGGTGCAGAACTCAGAAATTAAACTTATTTTGAGGCAAAATTCCAGAAATTTCCCTTATTTTGGGGCAAAATTGCAGAAATTTCACTTATTTTGGGGCAAAATTCCAGAAATTTCACTTATTTTGGGGCAAAATTGCAGAAATTTCACTTATTTTGGGGCAAAATTACAGAAATTTCACTTATTTCAGGGAAAAAATGCTGAAATTTTCTTTATTTTGGGGCAAAAAGGCAGAAATTTCTAACATTTTGTGGCAAAAATGCCGAAATTCCCCTTATTTTGAGGTAAAAAGGCTGAAATTCCCCTTATTTGGGGGCAAAAAGGCAAAAATTTCCCTTATTTTGGGGCAAAATTGCAGAAATTTCACTTACTTCAGGGTAAAATGTCAGAATTTTTCCTTATTTTGGGGCAAAAATACAGGAATTCCCTATGCTTTGAGGGAAAAGGACAGAAATTCCACTTATTTAATGGCAAAAAATCAGAAATTCCACTTATTTTGGGGCAAAAATGAAGAAATTTCTCTTTTTTATGGCAAAAAGGTATACTTTCTTCTTATTTTCGGGCAAAAAGGCAGAAATTCCCCGTATTTTGAAGCAAAATTGCAGAAATTCCCCTAATTGTGTGACAAAGAGCCGAAATTCCCTATATGTTAGGGCAAAAAGACAGAAATTCTCCTTATTTTGGGGCAAAACTCAGTAATTCCACTTATTTTGGGGCAAAATTCCAGAAATTTCCCTTATTTTGGGGCAAAATTGCAGAAATTTCACTTATTTCAGAAAAGAAAAGAAGAAATTTTATATTTTGGGGCAAAAAGGCAGAAATTCCCCTTATTTTGAGGTAAAAAGGCTGAAATTTCCCTTATTTGGGGACAAAAAGGCAGATATTTCCCTTATTTTGGGAAAAAATTGAAGAAATTTCACTTATTTCAGGTTAATAAGTCAGAAATATTTTTTAATTTGGGGCCAAAAATATAGAATTCCCTTTGTTTTGGGGGAAAAAGACAAAAATTCCAGTTATTTTTAGAAAAAAAAGCAGAAATTCCATTTATTTTGGAGCAAAAATGAAGAAATTTCCCTTTTTTATGGCAAAAAGCTATACTTTCTTCTTTTTTTCGGGCAAAAGGGCAGAAATTCCACGTATTCTGGAGCAAAATTGCAGAAATTCCCCTAATTGTGGGGCAAAAAGGCAAAAATTCCCTATATGTTAGGGCAAAAAGACAGAAATTCTCCTTATTTTGGGGCAAAACTTAGTAATTCCACTTATTTTGGGGCAAAATTCCAGAAATTTCCCTCATTTTGGGGCAAAATTGCAGAAATTTCACTTATTTTGGGGCAAAATTGCAGATATTTTACTTATTTCAGGGAAAAAGGGCAGAAATTTTCCTTATTTTTGGGAAAAAGGAAGAAATTCCCCTTATTTTGAGGTAAAAAGGCTGAAATTTCCCTTATTTGGGGGCAAAAAGGCAGAAATTTCCCTTATTTTGGGGAAAAATGGAAAAAAATTTCACTTATTTCAGGGTAATAAGTCAGAAATATTTTTTATTTTGGGGCAAAAAAGACAGAAATTCCCTTTGTTTTGGGGGAAAAAGACAGAAATTCCACTTATTTAGAGGCAAAAAATCAGAAATTCCGCTTATTTTGGAGCAAAAATGAGGAAATTTCCCTTTTTAATGGCAAAAAGGTATGCATTCTTCTTATTATCGGGAAAAAAGGCAGAAATTCCCCGTATTTTGGAGCAAAATTGCAGAATTTCCCCTAATTGTGGGGCAAAAAGGCAGAAATTTTCTATATGTTGGGGCAAAAAGACAGAAATACTCCTTATTATGGGGCAAAACTAAGAAATTCCACTTATTTTGAGGCAAAATACCAGAAATTTCTCTTAATATGGGGCAAAATTGCAGAAATTTCACCTATTTTGGGGCAAAAATGCAGAAATTTCACTTATTACAGGGAAAAAAGGCAAAAATTTTCCTTATTTTAAGGCAAAGAGGCAGAAATTCCTAATATTTTGTGGCAAAAATGCAGAAATTCCCCTTATTTTGAGGTAAAAAGGCTAAAATTCCCCTTATTTGGGGGCAAAAAGGCAGAAATTTCCCTTATTTTGGGGCAAAATTGCAGAAATTTCACTTATTTTGGGGCAAAATTGCAGAAATTTCACTTATTTCAGGGAAAAAAGGCAGAAATTTTCCTTAATTTGGGGCAAAAAGGCAGAAATTCCTTATATTTTGTGGCAAAAATGCAAAATTTACCCTTATTTTGATGTAAAAAGGCTGAAATTCCCCTTATTTGGGTGCAAAAAAGCAGAAATTTCTCTTATTTTGGGGCAAAATTGCAGAAATTTCACTTACTTCAGGGTAATAAGTCAGAATTTTTCCTTATTTTGGGGAAAAAAAGACAAAAATTCTTTTTGTGTGGGGGAAAAAGACAGAAATTTCACTTATTTAAAGGCAAAATAGCAGAAATTCCCCTTATTTTGGAGAAAAAATGAAGAAATTTCCCTTTTTTATGGCAAAAAGGTATGCATTCTTCTTATTTTCGAGCAAAAAGGCAGAAATTGACCGTATTTTGGAGCAAAATTGCAGAAATTCCGCTAATTGTGGGGCAAAAAGACAGAAATTCTCCTTATTTTGGGGCAAAACTAAGAAATTCCACTTATTTTGGGGCAAAATTCCAGAAATTTCCTTTATTTTGGGGCAAAATTGCAAAAATTTCACTTATTTTGGGGCAAAGTTGCAGAAATTTCACTTATTACAGGGAATAAAGTCAGATATTTTCCTTATTTAGGGGCAAAAATGCAGAAATTCCTAATATTTTGTGGCAAAAATGCAGAAATTTCCCTTATTTTGAGGTAAAAAGGCTGAAATTCCCCTTATTTGGGGGCAAAAAGGCAGAAATTTCCCTTATTTTGGGGCAAAATTGCAGAAATTTCACTTATTTCAGGGTAATAAGTCAGAAATTTTCCTTATTTTGGGGCAAAAAAGACAGGAATTCCCTTTGTTTAGGGGTAAAAAACAGAAATTCCACTTATTTAGAGGCAAAAAAGCAGAAATTCCCCTTTTTGGAGAAAATAAAGAAATTTCCATTTTTTATGGCAAAAAGGTATGCATTCTTCTTATTTTCCGGCAAAAAGGCAGAAATTCCCCGTATTTTGGAGCAAAATTGCAGAAATTCTGCTAAATGTGGGGCAAAAAGTCAGAAATTCCCTATATGTTGGGACAAAAAGACAGAAATTCTCCTTATTTTGTAGCATAACTCAGAAATTCCACTTATTTGTGGCAAAATTCCAGAAATTTCACTTATTTTGGGGCAAAATTGCAGAAATTTCACTTCTTTTGGGGCAAAATTGCAGAAATTTCACTTATGTCAGGGAAAAAAGGCAGAAATTTTCTTTATTTTAAGGCAAAAATGCAGAAATTCCTAATATTTTGTGGCAAAAATGCAGAAAATTCCCTTATTTTGAGGTAAAAAGGCTGAATTTTCCCCTTATTTTGGGGCAAAAAGGCAGAAATTTCCCTTATTTTGGGGCAAAATTGCAGAAATTTCACTTATTTCAGGGTAATAAGTCAGAAAATTTCCTTATTTTGGGGCAAAAAAGACAGAAATTCCCTTTGTTTTGGGGGAAAAAGACAGAAATTCCACTTATTTAGAGGCAAAAAAGCAGAAATTCCCCTTATTTTGGATCAAAAATGAAGAAATTTCCCTTTTTTATGGTAAAAAGGTATGCATTCTTCTTATTTTCAGGCAAAAGGGCAGAAATTCTTCGTATTTTGGAGCAAAATTGCAGAAATTCCCCTAATTTTAAGGCAAAAAGGCAGAAATTCCCTATATGTTGGGGCATAAAGACAGAAATTCTCCTTATTTTGGTGCAGAACTCAGAAATTAAACTTATTTTGAGGCAAAATTCCAGAAATTTCCCTTATTTTGGGGCAAAATTGCAGAAATTTCACTTATTTTGGGGCAAAATTGCAGAAATTTCACTTATTTTGGGGCAAAATTGCAGAAATTTCACTTATTTCAGGGAAAAAATGCTGAAATTTTCTTTATTTTGGGGCAAAAAGGCAGAAATTTCTAACATTTTGTGGCAAAAATGCCGAAATTCCCCTTATTTTGAGGTAAAAAGGCTGAAATTCCCCTTATTTGGGGGCAAAAAGGCAAAAATTTCCCTTATTTTGGGGCAAAATTGCAGAAATTTCACTTACTTCAGGGTAAAATGTCAGAATTTTTCCTTATTTTGGGGCAAAAATACAGGAATTCCCTAAGCTTTGAGGGAAAAGGACAGAAATTCCACTTATTTAATGGCAAAAAATCAGAAATTCCGCTTATTTTGGGGCAAAAATGAAGAAATTTCTCTTTTTTATGGCAAAAAGGTATACTTTCTTCTTATTTTCGGGCAAAAAGGCAGAAATTCCCCGTATTTTGAAGCAAAATTGCAGAAATTCCCCTAATTGTGTGACAAAGAGCCGAAATTCCCTATATGTTAGGGCAAAAAGACAGAAATTCTCCTTATTTTGGGGCAAAACTCAGTAATTCCACTTATTTTGGGGCAAAATTCCAGAAATTTCCCTTATTTTGGGGCAAAATTGCAGAAATTTCACTTATTTCAGAAAAGAAAAGAAGAAATTTTATATTTTGGGGCAAAAAGGCAGAAATTCCCCTTATTTTGAGGTAAAAAGGCTGAAATTTCCCTTATTTGGGGACAAAAAGGCAGATATTTCCCTTATTTTGGGAAAAAATTGAAGAAATTTCACTTATTTCAGGTTAATAAGTCAGAAATATTTTTTAATTTGGGGCCAAAAATATAGAAATTCCCTTTGTTTTGGGGGAAAAAGACAAAAATTCCAGTTATTTTTAGAAAAAAAAGCAGAAATTCCATTTATTTTGGAGCAAAAATGAAGAAATTTCCCTTTTTTATGGCAAAAAGCTATACTTTCTTCTTATTTTCGGGCAAAAGGGCAGAAATTCCACGTATTCTGGAGCAAAATTGCAGAAATTCCCCTAATTGTGGGGCAAAAAGGCAAAAATTCCCTATATGTTAGGGCAAAAAGACAGAAATTCTCCTTATTTTGGGGCAAAACTCAGTAATTCCACTTATTTTGGGGCAAAATTCCAGAAATTTCCCTCATTTTGGGGCAAAATTGCAGAAATTTCACTTATTTTGGGGCAAAATTGCAGATATTTTACTTATTTCAGGGAAAAGGAGCAGAAATTTTCCTTATTTTTGGGCAAAAAGGAAGAAATTCCCCTTATTTTGAGGTAAAAAGGATGAAATTTCCCTTATTTGGGGGCAAAAAGGCAGAAATTTCCCTTATTTTGGGGAAAAATGGAAAAAAATTTCACTTATTTCAGGGTAATAAGTCAGAAATATTTTTTATTTTGGGGCAAAAAAGACAGAAATTCCCTTTGTTTTGGGGGAAAAAGACAGAAATTCCACTTATTTAGAGGCAAAAAATCAGAAATTCCGCTTATTTTGGAGCAAAAATGAGGAAATTTCCCTTTTTAATGGCAAAAAGGTATGCATTCTTCTTATTATCGGGAAAAAAGGCAGAAATTCCCCGTATTTTGGAGCAAAATTGCAGAATTTCCCCTAATTGTGGGGCAAAAAGGCAGAAATTTTCTATATGTTGGGGCAAAAAGACAGAAATACTCCTTATTATGGGGCAAAACTAAGAAATTCCACTTATTTTGAGGCAAAATACCAGAAATTTTTCTTAATATGGGGCAAAATTGCAGAAATTTCACCTATTTTGGGGCAAAAATGCAGAAATTTCACTTATTACAGGGAAAAAAGGCAAAAATTTTCCTTATTTTAAGGCAAAGAGGCAGAAATTCCTAATATTTTGTGGCAAAAATGCAGAAATTCCCCTTATTTTGAGGTAAAAAGGCTAAAATTCCCCTTATTTGGGGGCAAAAAGGCAGAAATTTCCCTTATTTTGGGGCAAAATTGCAGAAATTTCACTTATTTTGGGGCAAAATTGCAGAAATTTCACTTATTTCAGGGAAAAAAGGCAGAAATTTTCCTTAATTTGGGGCAAAAAGGCAGAAATTCCTTATATTTTGTGGCAAAAATGCAAAATTTACCCTTATTTTGATGTAAAAAGGCTGAAATTCCCCTTATTTGGGGGCAAAAAAGCAGAAATTTCTCTTATTTTGGGGCAAAATTGTAGAAATTTCACTTACTTCAGGGTAATAAGTCAGAATTTTTCCTTATTTTGGGGAAAAAAAGACAAAAATTCTTTTTGTGTGGGGGAAAAAGACAGAAATTTCACTTATTTAAAGGCAAAATAGCAGAAATTCCCCTTATTTTGGAGAAAAAATGAAGAAATTTCCCTTTTTTATGGCAAAAAGGTATGCATTCTTCTTATTTTCGAGCAAAAAGGCAGAAATTGACCGTATTTTGGAGCAAAATTGCAGAAATTCCGCTAATTGTGGGGCAAAAAGACAGAAATTCTCCTTATTTTGGGGCAAAACTAAGAAATTCCACTTATTTTGGGGCAAAATTCCAGAAATTTCCTTTATTTTGGGGCAAAATTGCAAAAATTTCACTTATTTTGGGGCAAAATTGCAGAAATTTCACTTATGTCAGGAAAAAAAGGCAGAAATTTTCCTTATTTAGGGGCAAAAATGCAGAAATTCCTAATATTTTGTGGCAAAAATGCAGAAATTTCCCTTATTTTGAGGTAAAAAGGCTGAAATTCCCCTTATTTGGGGGCAAAAAGGCAGAAATTTCCCTTATTTTGGGGCAAAATTGCAGAAATTTCACTTATTTCAGGGTAATAAGTCAGAAATTTTCCTTATTTTGGGGCAAAAAAGACAGGAATTCCCTTTGTTTTGGGGTAAAAAACAGAAATTCCACTTATTTAGAGGCAAAAAAGCAGAAATTCCCCTTTTTGGAGCAAAAATGAAGAAATTTCCCTTTTTTATGGCAAAAAGGTATGCATTCTTCTTATTTTCCGGCAAAAAGGCAGAAATTCCCCGTATTTTGAAGCAAAATTGCAGAAATTCTGCTAATTGTGGGGCAAAAAGTCAGAAATTCCCTATATGTTGGGACAAAAAGACAGAAATTCTCCTTATTTTGTGGCATAACTCAGAAATTCCACTTATTTGTGGCAAAATTCCAGAAATTTCACTTATTTTGGGGCAAAATTGCAGAAATTTCACTTCTTTTGGGGCAAAATTGCAGAAATTTCACTTATGTCAGGGAAAAAAGGCAGAAATTTTCTTTATTTTAAGGCAAAAATGCAGAAATTCCTAATATTTTGTGGCAAAAATGCAGAAAATTCCCTTATTTTGAGGTAAAAAGGATTAATTTTCCCCTTATTTTGGGGCAAAAAGGCAGAAATTTCCCTTATTTTGGGGCAAAATTGCAGAAATTTCACTTATTTCAGGGTAATAAGTCAGAAAATTTCCTTATTTTGAGGCAAAAAAGACAGAAATTCCCTTTGTTTTTGGGGAAAAAGACAGAAATTCTACTTATTTAGATGCAAAAAAGCAGAAATTCCCCTTATTTTGGATCAAAAATGAAGAAATTTCCCTTTTTTATGGTAAAAAGGTATGCATTCTTCTTATTTTCAGGCAAAAGGGCAGAAATTCTTCGTATTTTGGAGCAAAATTGCAGAAATTCCCCTAATTTTAAGGCAAAAAGGCAGAAATTCCCTATATGTTGGGGCATAAAGACAGAAATTCTCCTTATTTTGGTGCAGAACTCAGAAATTAAACTTATTTTGAGGCAAAATTCCAGAAATTTCCCTTATTTTGGGGCAAAATTGCAGAAATTTCACTTATTTTGGGGCAAAATTGCAGAAATTTCACTTATTTTGGGGCAAAATTGCAGAAATTTCACTTATTTTGGGGCAAAATTACATAAATTTCACTTATTTCAGGGAAAAAATGCTGAAATTTTCTTTATTTTGGGGCAAAAAGGCAGAAATTTCTAACATTTTGTGGCAAAAATGCCGAAATTCCCCTTATTTTGAGGTAAAAAGGCTGAAATTCCCCTTATTTGGGGGCAAAAAGGCAAAAATTTCCCTTATTTTGGGGCAAAATTGCAGAAATTTCACTTACTTCAGGGTAAAATGTCAGAATTTTTCCTTATTTTGGGGCAAAAATACAGGAATTCCCTATGCTTTGAGGGAAAAGGACAGAAATTCCACTTATTTAATAGCAAAAAATCAGAAATTCCGCTTATTTTGGGGCAAAAATGAAGAAATTTCTCTTTTTTATGGCAAAAAGGTATACTTTCTTCTTATTTTCAGGCAAAAAGGCAGAAATTCCCCGTATTTTGAAGCAAAATGGCAGAAATTCCCCTAATTGTGTGACAAAGAGCAGAAATTTCCTATATGTTAGGGCAAAAAGACAGAAATTCTCCTTATTTTGGGGCAAAACTCAGTAATTCCACTTATTTTGGGGCAAAATTCCAGAAATTTCCCTTATTTTGGGGCAAAATTGCAGAAATTTCACTTATTTCAGAAAAGAAGGGAAGAAATTTTATATTTTGGGGCAAAATGGCAGAAATTCCCCTTATTTTGAGGTAAAAAGGCTGAAATTTCCCTTATTTGGGGACAAGAAGGCAGATATGTCCCTTATTTTGGGAAAAAATTGAAGAAATTTCACTTATTTCAGGTTAATAAGTCAGAAATATTTTTTAATTTGGGGCCAAAAATATAGAAATTCCCTTTGTTTTGCGGGAAAAAGACAAAAATTCCAGTTATTTTTAGGAAAAAAAGCAGAAATTTCATTTATTTTGGAGCAAAAATGAAGAAATTTCCCTTTTTTATGGCAAAAAGTTATGCATTCTTCTTATTATCGGGCAAAAAGGCAGAAATTCCTTGTATTTTGGAGCAAAATTGCAGAAATTCCCCTAATTGTGGGGAAAAAGGCAGAAATTCTCTATATCTTGGGGCAAAAAGACAGAAATTCTCCTAATTTTGGGGCAAAACTCAGAAATTCCACTTATTTTGGGGCAAAATACCAGAAATTTCTCTTAATTTGGAGCAAAATTGCAAAAATTTCACTTATTTTGGGGCAAAGTTGCAGAAATTTCACTTATTACAGGGAATAAAATCAGATATTTTCCTTATTTTGGGGCAAAAATGCAGAAATTCCTAATATTTTGTGGCAAAAATGCAGAAATTTCCCTTATTTTGAGGTAAAAATGCTGAAATTCCCCTTATTTGGGGGCAAAAAGGCAGAAATTTCCCATATTTTGGGGAAAAATTGCAGAAATTTCACTTATTTCAGGGTAATAAGTCAGAAATTTCTCTTATTTGGGGGCAAAAAAGACAAAAATTCCCTTTGTTTTTGGGGAAAAAGACAGAAATTCCACATATTTAGAGGCAAAAAAGCAGAAATTCCCCTTGTTTTGGATCAAAAATAAAGAAATTTTTCTTTTTTATAGCAAAAAGGTATGCATTCTTCTTATTTTCATGCAAAAGGGCAGAAATTTTTCATATTTAGGAGCAAAATTGCAGAAATTCCCCTAATTGTAAGGCAAAAAGGCAGAAATTTTCCATATGTTAGGGCAAAAAGACAGAAATTCTCCTTATTTTGGGGCAAAACTCAGTAATTCCACTTATTTTGGGGCAAAATTCCAGAAATTTCCTTTATTTTTGGGCAAAATTGCAGAAATTTCACTTATTTCAGGGAAGAAGGGCAGAAATTTTATATTTTGGGGCAAAAAGGCAGAAATTTCTCTTATTTTGAGGTAAAAAGGCTGAAATTTCCCTTATTTGGGGACAAAAAGGAAGAAATTTTCCTTATTTTGGGGAAAAAGGCAGAAATTTCACTTATTTCAGGGTAATAAGTCAGAAATATTTTTTATTTTGGAAGAAAAAATACAGAAATTCCCTTTGTTATGTGGGAAAAAGACAGAAATTCCACTTATTTTGATGCAAAAAAGCAGAAATTCCCTTATTTTGGAGCAAAAATGAAGAAATTTCCCTTTTTTATGGCAAAAAGTTATGCATTCTTCTTATTATCGGGCAAAAAGGCAGAAATTCCTTGTATTTTGGAGCAAAATTGCAGAAATTCTCCTAATTGTGGAGAAAAAGGCAGAAATTCTTTATATGTTGGGGCAAAAAGACAGAAATTCTCCTTATTTTGGGGCAAAACTCAGAAATTCCACTTATTTTGGGGCAAGATTCCAGGAATTTCCCTTCTTTTGGGGCAAAATTGCAGAAATTTCACTTATTTTGGGGCAAAGTTGCAGAAATTTCACTTATTAAAGGAAAAAAAGCAGTTATTTTCCTTATTTTGGGGCAAAAAGGCAGAAATTTTTGATATTTTGTGGCAAAAATGCAGAAATTCCCCTTATTTTGAGGTAAAAAGGCTGAAATTCCCCTTATTTGGGGGCAAAAAGGCAGAAATTTCCCTTATTTTGGGGAAAAAATTGCAGAAATTTCACTTACTTCAGGGTAATAAGTCAGAATTTTTCCTTATATTGCGGCAAAAAGACAGAAATTTCCTTTGTTTTGGGGGATAAAGACAGAAATTCCACTTATTTAGAGGCAAAAAAGCAGAAATTTTCCTTATTTTGAAGCAAAAATGAAGAAATTTGACTTTTTTATGGCAAAAAGGTATGCATTCTTCTTATTTTCGGGGAAAAAGGCAGAAATTCTCCGTATTTAGGAGCAAATTTGCAGACATTCCCCTAATTGTGGGGCAAAAAGGCAGAAATTCCCTATATGTTGGGGCATAAAGACAGAAAATCTTCTTGTTTTGGGTCAGAACTCAGAAATTAAACTTATTTTGGGGCAAAATTCCAGAAATTTCCCTTATTTTGGGGCAAAATTGCAGAAATTTCACTTATTTTGGGGCAAAATTGCAGCAATTTCACTTATTTCAGGGAAAATAGGCAGAAATTTTCCTCATTTTTGGGCAAAAAGGCAGAAATTCCTAATATTTTGTGGCAAAAATGCAGAAATTCCCCTTATTTTGAGGTAAAAAGGCTGAAATTCCCATTATTTGGTGGCAAAAAGGCAGAAATTTTTCTTATTTTGGGGCAAAATTGCAGAAATTTCACTTATTTCAGGGAAAATAGGCAGAAATTTTTCTTATTTTGGGGCAAAAAGGCAGAAATTCCTAATATTTTGTGGAAAAATGCAGAAATTTCCCTTATTTTGAGGTAACAAAAGCTGAAATTCCCCTTATTTGGGGGCAAAAAGGCAGAAATTTCCCTTATTTTGGGGCAAAATTGCAGAAATTTCACTTACATCAGGGAAATAAGTCAGAAATTTTTTTTATTTTGGGGCAAAATAGACAGAAATTCCCTTTGTTTTGGGGGAAAAGACAGAAATACCACTTATTTAGAGGCAAAAAAGCAGAAATTCCCCTTATTTTGGAGCAAAAATGAAGAAATTTCCCTTTTTTATGGCAAAAAGGTATGCATTCCCCTTATTTTCTGGCAAAAAGGCAGAAATACCCCGTATTTTGGAGCAAAATTGCAGAAATTCCCCTAATTGTGGGGCAAAAAGGGAGAAATTCCCTATATGTTAGGGCAAAAAGACAGAAATTTTTTTTATTTTGGGGAGAAACTCAGAAATTCCACTTAATTTGGGGCAAAATTCCAGAAATTTCCCTTATTTTGGGGCAAAATTGCAGAAATTTCACTTATTTTGGGGCAAAATTGCAGAAATTTCACTTATTTCAGGGAATAAGGCAGTAATTTCCTTATTTTGGGGCAAAACGGCAGAAATTCTTAATATTTTGGTGAAAAAATCAGAAATTTCCCTTATATTGATGTAAAATGCTTAAATTCCCCATATTTTGGGGCAAAAGGCAGAAATTTCCCTTATTTTGGGGCAACTTTGCAGAAATTTCACTTATTTCAAGGTAATAAGTCAGAAATTTTCATTATTTTTAGGGCAAAAAAGACAGAAATTCCCTTTGTTTTGGGGGAAAAAGACAGAAATTCCACTTATTTAGAGGCAAAAAAGCAGAAATACCCCTTATTTTGGAGCAAAAATGAAGACATTTCCCTTTTTAATGGCAAAAAGGTATGCATTCTTCTTATTTTCGGGCAAAAAGGCAGAAATTCCCCGTATTTTGTAGCAAAATTGCAGAAATTCCCCTAATTGTTGGGCAAAAAGGCAAAATTTTCCTATATGTTGGGGCAAAAAGACAGAAATTCTCCTTATTTGGGGCAAAACTCAGAAATTCCACATATTTTGGGGCAAAATTCCAGAAATTTCCCTTACTTTGGAGCAAAATTGCCGAAATTTCATTTATTTTGGGGCAAAATTGCAGAAATTTCACTTATTTCAGGGAAAATAAGCAGAAATTTTCTTATTTTGGGGCAAAATGGCAAAAATTCCTAATATTTTGTGGCAAAAATGCAGAAATTCCCCTTATTTTGAGGTAAAAAGGCTGAAATTCCCCTTATTTGGGGGCAAAAAAGCAGAAATTTCCCTTATTTTGGGGCAAAATTGCAGAAATTTCACATATTTCAGGGTAATAAGTCAGAAATTTTCCTTATTTTGAGGCAAAAAAGACAGGAATTTCTTTTGTTTTGTGGTAAGAAACAGAAATTCCACTTATTTAGAGGCAAAAAAGCAGAAATTCTTCTTATTTTGGAGCAAAAATGAAGAAATTCCCTTTTTTATGGCAAAAAGGTATGCATTCTTCTTATTTTCCGGCAAAAAGGCAGAAATTCCCCGTATTTTGGAGCAAAATTGCAGAAATTCCCCTAATTGTGGGGCAAAAAGGCAGAAATTCCCTATATGTTAGGGCAAAAAAGACAGAAATTCTTCTTATTTTGAGGCAAAACTCAGAAATTCCACTTACTTTGAGGCAAAATTCCAGAAATTTCCCTTATTTTGGGGCAAAATTGCAGAAATTTCACTTATTTTGGGGCAAAATTGCAGAAATTTCACTTATTTCAGGGAAAAAAGGCAGAAATTTTCTTTATTTTGAAGCAAAAAGGCAGAAATTCCTATTATTTTGTGACAAAAATGCAGAAATTACCCTTATTTTGTGGTAAAAAGGCTGAAATTCCCCTTATTTTGGGGCAAAAAGTCAGAAATTTCCCTTATTTTGGGGCAAAATTGCAGAAATTTCACTAATTTCAGGGAAATAATTCAGAATTTTTTTTTTATTTTGGGGCAAAAAAGACAGTAATTCCCTTTGTTTTGAGGGAAAAATACAGAAATTCCACTAATTTAGAGGCAAAAAGCAGAAATTCCCATTATTTTGGAGCAAAAATGAAGAAATTTACCTTTTTTATGGCAAAAAGATATGCATTCTTTTTAATTTCGGGCAAAAAGGCAGAAATTCCCCCTATTTTGGAGCAAAATAGCAGAAATTCCCCTAATTGTGGGGCAAAAAGGCAGAAATTCTCTATATGTTGTGGCAAAAAGACAGAGATTCTCCTTATTTAGGGGCAAAACTCAGAAATTCCACTTATTTTGTGGCAAAATTCCAGAAATTTTTCTTTTTTGAGGGCAAAATTGAAGAAATTTCACTTATTTTGGGGCAAAATTGCAGAAATTTTACTTACTTTGGGGCAAAATTGCAGAAATTTAACTTATTTCAGGGAAAAAAGGCAGAAATTTTTCTTATTTTGGGGCAAAAAGGCAGAAATTCCTAATATTTTCTGGCAAAAATGCAGAAATTCCCCTTATTTTGAGGTAAAAAGGCTGAAATTCCCATTATTTGGGGGCAAAAAGGCAGAAATTTCCCTTATTTTGGGGAAAAAAATTGCAGAAATTTCACTTATTTCAGGGTAATAAGTCAGAATTTTTCCTTATTTTGCGGCAAAAAAGACAGAATTTTTTTTTGTTTTGGGGGAAAAAGACAGAAGTTCCACTTATTTAGGGGCAAAAAAGCAGAAATTCCCCTTATTTTGAAGCAAAAATGAAGAAATTTTCCTTTTTTATGGCAAAAAGGTATGCATTCTTCTTATTTTCAGATAAAAGGCAGAAATTCCCCGTATTTAGGAGCAAAATTGCAGAAATTCCCCTAATTGTGGGGCAAAAAGGCTGAAATTCCCTATATGTTGGGGCAAAAAGACAGAAATTTTCTTTATTTTGGGGCAAAACTCAGAAAATCCACTTATTCTGGGGCAAAATTCCAGAAATTTCTCTTATTTTGGGGCAAAATTGCAGAAATTTTACTTATTTCAGGGTAATAAGTAAGAAATTTTTCTTATTTTGGGGCAAAAATACAGGAATTCCCTTTGTTTTGGGGGAAAAGAACAGAAATTCTACTTATTTAGAGGCAAAAAAGCAGAAATTCCCCTTATTTTGGAGCAAAATGAAGAAATTTCCCTTTTTAATGGCAAAAAGGTATGCATTCTCTTATTTTCGGGCAAAAATGTAGAAATTCCCCGTATTTTGGAGCAAAATTGCAGAAATTTCACTTATTTCCGGGAAAATAAGCAGAAATTTTCTAATTTTGGGGCAAAATGGCAAAAATTCCTAATATTTTGTGGCAAAAATGCAGAAATTCCCCTTATTTTGAGGTAAAAAGGCTGAAATTCCCCTTATTTGGGGGCAAAAAGGCATAAATTTCCCTTATTTTGGGGCAAAATTCCAGAAATTTCACATATTTCAGGTTAATAAGTCAGAAATTGTCCTTATTTTCGGGCAAAAAAGACAGGAATTCCTTTTGTTTTGGGGTAAAAAACAGAAATTCCACTTATTTAGAGGCAAAAAAGCAGAATTTCTTCTTATTTTGGAGCAAAAATGAAGAAATTTCCCTTTTTTATGGCAAAAAGGTATACATTCTTCTTATTTTCCGGCAAAAAGGCAGAAATTCCCCGTATTTTGGAGCCAAATTGCAGAAATTCCCCTAATTGTGGGGCAAAAAGGCAGAAATTCCCTATATGTTGGGTCAAAATAACAGAAATTCTCCTTATTTTGGGGGCAAAACTCAGAAATTCCACTTATTTTTGGGAAAAATTCCAGAAATTTCTTTTATTTTGGGGCAAAATAGCAGAAATTTCACTTATTTTGGGGCAAAATTGCAGAAATTTCACTTATTTCAGAAAAAAAGGAGAAATTTTCTTATTTTGGGGCAAAAGGGCAGAAATTTCCCATAGTTTGGGGCAAAAATGCAGAAATTCCCCTTATTTTGAGGTTAAAAAAGCTGAAATTCCCCTTATTTGGGGGCAAAAAGGCAGAAATTTCCCTTATTTTGGGGCAAAATTGCTGAAATTTCACTTATTTCACGGTAATAAGTAAAAATTTTCCTTATTTTGGGGCAAAAAAGACACAAATTCCCTTTGTTTGGGAAAAAACAGAAATTTTACTTATTTAGAGGCAAAAAAGCAGAAATTCCCTTTATTTTGGAGCAAAAATGAAGAAATTTCCCTTTTTTATGGCAAAAAGGTATACATTCTTCTTATTTTCGGGCAAAAAGGCAGAAATTCCTCGTATTTTGGAGCAAAATTGCAGAATTTCGCCTAATTGTGAGGCAAAAAGGCAGAAATTCCCTATATGTTGGGGTATAAAGACAGAAATTCTCCTTATTTTGTGGCAGAACTCAGAAATTCCACTTATTTTGGGGCAAAATTACAGAAATTTTCCTTATTTTGGGTCAAAATTGAAGAAATTTCACTTATTTTGGGGCAAAATTGCAGAAATTTCACTTATTTCAGGGAAAATAGGCAGAATTTTTTCTTATTTTGGGGCAAAAAGGCAGAAATTGCTAATATTTTGTGGCAAAAATGCAGAAATTCCCCTTATTTTGAGGTAAAAAAGCTGAAATTCCCCATATTTGGGGGCAAAAATGCAGAAATTTCCCTTATTTTGGGGCAAAATTGCAGAAATTTCACTTATTTCAGGATAATAAGTCAGAAATTTTCTTTATTTTGGGGCAAAAAAGACAGAAATTTCCTTTGTTTAGGGGGAAAAAGACAGAAATTCCAGTTATTTTGAGGCAAAATAGCAGAAATTCCCCTTATTTTGGAGCAAAAATGAAGAAATTTAGCTTTTTTATGGCAAAAGGTATGCATTCTTCTTATTTTCTGGCAAAAAGGCAGAAATACCCCGTATTTTGGAGCAAAATTGCAGAAATTCCCTTAATTTTGGGGCAAAAAGGCAGAAATTCCCTATATGTTGAGGCAAAAAGACAAATTCTCCTTATTTTGAGGCAAAACTCAGAAATTCCACTTATTTTGAGGCAAAATTCCAGAAATTTCCTATATTTTAGGTTAAAATTGCAGAAATTTCACTTATTTTGGGTCAAAATTGCAGAAATTTCACTTATTTCAGGGTAATAAGTCAGAAATTTTCCTTATTTTGGGGCAAAAAAGACAGAAATTCCCTTTGTTTTGGGAGAAAAAGGCAAAAATTCCACTTATTTAGAGGCAAAAAAGCAGAAATTCCCCTTATTTTGGAGCAAAATTTCAGAAATTCTCCTAATTGTGAGGCAAGAAGACAGAAATTCCCTATATGTTGGGGCAAAATAACAGAAATTCTCCTTATTTTGGGGTCAAAACTCAGAAATTCCACTTATTTTGGGGCAAAATTCCAGAAATTTCACTTATTTTGGGGCAAAATTGCAGAAATTTCACTTATTTTGATGAAAATTGCAGAAATTTCACTTATTTCAGAAAAAAAAAGAAGAAATTTTCTTATTTGGGGGCAAATAGGCAGAAATTTGTATTATTTTGGTACAAAATTGCAGAAATTTTTCCTATTTTGGGGCAAAAAGGCAGAAATTTTCCATATTTTGCGGCAAAAATGCAGAAATTCTTCTTATTTAGAGGTAAAAAGGCTGAAATTCCTATTATTTGGGGGCAAAAAAAAAGAAATTTCACTTATTTTGTGGCAAAATTGCAGAAATTTCACTTATTTCAGGGAAAAAGGCAGAAATTTTCCTTATTTTTGGGCAAAAAGGCAGAAATTCCTAATATTTTGTGGCAAAAATGCAGAAATTCCTCTTATTTTGAGGTAAAAAGCTGAAATTTCCCTTATTTGGCGACAAAATGGCAAAAATTTCTCTTATTTTGGTGCAAAATTGCAGAAATTTCACTTATTTCAGGGTAATAAGTCAGAAATTTTCCTTATTTTGGGACAAAAAATTCAGAAATTCTCTTTGTTTTGGGGGAAAAAGACAGAAATTCCACTTATTTTGAGGCAAAAAAGCAGAAATTCCCCTTATTTTAGAGCAAAAATGAAGAAATTTCCCTTTTTTATGGCAAAAAGTTATGCATTCTTCTTATTTTCGGGCAAAAAGGCAGAAATTCCCCGTACTTTGGAGCAAAATTGCACAAATTCCCATAATTGTGGGGAAACAAAGCAGAAATTCCCTATATGATGGGGCATAAAGACAGAAATTCTCCTTATTTGGGGGCAGAACTCAGAAATTAAACTTATTTTGGGGCAAAATTCCAGAAATTTCCCTTATTTTGGGGCAAAATTGCAGAAATTTCACTTATTTTGGGGCAAAATTGCAGAAATTTCACTTATTTCAGGGAAAATAGGCAGAAATTTTTATTATTTTGAGGCAAAAATGCAGAAATTCCTAATATTTTGTGGCAAAAATGCAGAAATTCCCCTTATTTTGAGGTTAAAAGGCTGAAATTCCCATTATTTGGGGGCAAAAGGCAAAAATTTCCTTTATTTTGAGCAAAATTGCAGAAATTTCACTTATTTCAGGAAAATAAGTCAGAAATTTTCCTTATTTTGGGGCACAAAAGACAGAAATTCTTTGTTTTGGGGGAAAAAGACAGAAATTCCACTTATTTAGAGGCAAAAAAGCAGAAATTCCCCTTATTTTGGAGCAAGAATAAAGGAATTTCCCTTTTTTATGGCAAAAAGGTATGCATTCTTTTATTTTCGGGCAAAAAGGCAGAAATACCCCGTATTTTGGAGCAAAATTGCAGAGATTCCCAATTGTGGGGCAAAAAGGCAGAAATTCCCTATATGTTGGGGCAATAAGACAAAAATTCTCATTATTTTGGGGCAAAACTCAGAAATTCCACTTATTTTGAGGCAAAATATCAGAAATTTCCCTTATTTTGGGGCAAAATTGCAGAAATTTCACTTATTTTAGAAAAAAAAGAAATTTTCTTATTTTGGGGCAAAAAGGCAGAAATTTCTTTTATTTTGGTACAAAATGGCAGAAATTTTTCTTATTTTGGGGCAAAAATGCAGAAATTCCCCTTATTTTGAGGTAAAAAGGCTGAAATTCCCCTTATTTGGGGGCAAAAAGGCAGAAATTTCCCTTATTTTGGGGAAAAATGGAAAAAATTTCTCTTATTTCAGGGAAATAAGTCAGAAATTTTCCTTATTTTGGGGAAAAAAGTGAGAAATTCCCTTTGTTTTAGGGGAAAAAGACAGAAATTCCACTTATTTAGAGGCAAAAAAGCAGAAATTCCTTTTATTTTGGAGCCAAAATGAAGAAATTTCCCTTTTTTATGGCAAAAAAGTATACATTCTTTTTATTTTCGGGCAAAAAGGCAGAAATTCCCCGTATTTTGGAGCAAAATTGCAGAAATTCCCCTAATTGTGGGGCAAAAAGGCAGAAATTCCCTATATGTTGGGGCAGAAAGACAGAAATTCTCCTTAATTTGGGGTAAAACTCATAAATTCCACCTACTTTGGGGCAAAATTCCAGAAATTTCCCTTATTTTGGGGCAAAATTGCAGAAATTTCACTTATTTCAAAAAAAAGAAGGAGAAACTTTTTTATTTGGGGGCAAAATGTCAGAAATTCTTAATATTTTGTGGCAACAATGCAGAAATTCCTAATATTTTGTTGCAAAAATGCAGAAATTTCCCTTATTTTGGGGCAATTTTCAGAAATTACACTTATTTCAGGGTAATAAGTCAGAAATTTTCCTTATTTTGGGGCAAAAAAACAGAAATTCCCTTTGTTTTGGGGGAAAAAGACAGAAATTCCCTTATTTAGAGGCAAAAAGGCAAAAGTTCCCCTTATTTTGGAGCAAAAATGAAGAAATTTCCTTTTTTTATGGGAAAAAGGTAGGCATTCTTCTTATTTTCAAACAAAAAGGCAGAAATTCCCCATATTTTGGGGCAAAAGGCAGAAATTCCCCATATTTAGGGCAAAATTGCAGAAATTTCCTTAATTGTGGGGAAAAAACAAAAATTCCCCTTATTTTAAGGCAAAATTGCAGAAATTTTTCTTATTATGGGGGAAAATTGCAGAAATTTCCCTTATTTTAGGGCAAAATTGCAGAAATTTCAATAATTGTGGGGCAAAAAGGCAGAAATTCTCTTTATTTTGGGGCAAAACTCAGAAATTCCACTTATTTTGGAGCAAAATTCCAGATATTTATTTTATTTTGGGGCAAAACTGCAGAAATTTCACTTATTTTCGGGCAAAATTGCAGAAATTTCACTTATTTCAGAGTAATAAGTCAGAAATTTTCTGTATTTTGAAGCAAAAAAGACAGAAATTTCCTTTGTTTTGGGGGAAAAAGACAGAAATTCCACTTATTTAGAGGCAAAAAAGCAGAAATTCCCCTTATTTTGGAGCAAAAATGAAGAAATTTCGCTTTTTTTATGGCAAAAAGGTATGCATTCTTCTTATTTTCGGGCAACAAGGCAGAAATTCCCCGTATTTTGGAGCAAAACTGCAGAAATTCCCCTAATTGTGGGGCAAAAAGGCAGAAATTCCCTATATGTTGGGGCATAAAGACAGAAATTCTTCTTGTTTTGGGTCAGAACTCAGAAATTAAACTTATTTTGGGGCAAAATTCCAGAAATTTCCCTTATTTTGGGGCAAAATTGCAGAAATTTCACTTATTTTGGGGCAAAATTGCAGCAATTTCACTTATTTCAGGGAAAATAGGCAGAAATTTTCCTCATTTTTGGGCAAAAAGGCAGAAATTCCTAATATTTTGTGGCAAAAATGCAGAAATTCCCCTTATTTTGAGGTAAAAAGGCTGAAATTCCCCTTATTTAAGGCCAAAAATGCAGAAATTTTTTTTATTTTGGGGCAAAATTGCAGAAATTTCACTTATTTCAGGGTAATAAGTCAGAAATTTTCCTTATTTTGGGGCAAAAAATACAGAAATTCCCTTTGTTTTTGGGGGAAAAAGACAGAAATTCCACTAATTTAGAGGCAAAATAGCAGAAATTCCCCTTATTTTGGAGCAAAAATGAAGAAATTTCTCTTTTTTATGGCAAAAAGGTATGCATTCTTCTTATTTTCGGGCAAAAAGGCAGAAATTCACCATATTTTGGAGCAAAATTGCAGAAATTCCCCTAATTGTGAAGCAAAATGCAGAAATTCCCTATATGTTGGGGCATAAAGACAGAAATTCTCTTTATTTTGGGGCAAAACTCAGAAATTCCACTTATTTTGGGGCAAAATTCCAGAAATTTTCCTTTTTTTGGGGCAAAATTGCAGAAATTTCACTTTTTATGTGTCAAAATTGCAGAAATTTCACTTATTTCAGAAAAAAAGGAGAAATTTTCTTATTTTGAAGCAAAAAGGCAGAAATTTCCTTTATTTTGTTACAAAGTTGTCGAAATTTTTCTTATTTTGGGGCAAAAGGGCAGAAATTTCCCATATTTTGGGGCAAAAATGTAGGAATTCCTCTTATTTTGAGGTAAAAAGGCTGAAATTCCCCTTATTTGGGGGCAAAAAAGGAAGAAATTTCTCTTATTTTGGGGCAAAATTGCTGAAATTTCACTTATTTCACGACAATAAGTCAGAAATTTTCCTTATTTTGGGGCAAAAATACAGAAATTCCCTTTGTTTGCAAAAAAAAAAAAAACAGAAATTCAACTTATTTAGAGGCTTATAAGTAGAAATTCCCCTTATTTTGGAGCAAAAATGAAGAAATTTATTTTTTATGGCAAAAAGGTAGGCATTCTTCTTATTTTCGGGAAAAAAAGGCAGAAATTCCTCATATTTTGGATCTAAATTGCAGAATTTCGCCTAATTGTGGGGCAAAAAGGCAGAAACTCCCTATATGTTGGGGCATAAAGACAGAAATTCTCATTATTTTGGGGCAGAACTCAGAAATTCCACTTATTTTGGGGCAAAATTCCAGAAATTTCCCTTATTTTGGGGCAAAATTGCAGAAATTTCACTTATTTTGGGGCAAAATTGCAGAAATTTCACTTATTTCAGGGAAAATAGGCAGAAATTTTTCTTATTTTGGGGCAAAAAGGCAGAAATTCCTAATATTTTGTGGAAAAATGCAGAAATTGCCCTTATTTTGAGGTAAAAAAAGCTGAAATTCCCCTTATTTGGGGGCAAAAAGGCAGAAATTTCCCTTATTTTGGGGCAAAATTGCAGAAATTTCACTTACTTCAGGGAAATAAGTCAGAAATTTTCCTTATTTTGGGGCAAAATAGACAGAAATTCTTTTTGTTTTGGGGGAAAAGACAGAAATACCACTTATTTAGAGGCAAAAAAGCAGAAATTCCCCTTATTTTGGAGCAAAAATGAAGAAATTTCCCTTTTTTATGGCAAAAATGTATGCATTCTTCTTATTTTCTGGCAAAAAGGCAGAAATACCCCGTATTTTGGAGCAAAATTGCAGAAATTCCCCTAATTGTGGGGCAAAAAGGCAGATATTCCCTATATGTTGGGGCAAAAAGACAGAAAATCTCCTTATTTTGGGGCAAAACTCAGAAATTCCACTTATTTTGAGGCAAAATTCCAGAAATTTCCCTTATTTTGGGGCAAAATTGCAGAAATTTCACTTATTTTGGGGCAAAATTACAGAAATTTCACTTATTTCAGAGTAATAAGTCAAAAATTTTCCGTATTTTGAAGCAAAAAAGACAGAAATTTCCTTTGTTTTGGGGGAAAAGGACAGAAATTTCACTTATTTAGAGGCAAAAAAGCAGAAATTCCCCTTATTTTGGAGCAAAAATGAAGAAATTTCGCTTTTTTATGGCAAAAAGGTATGCATTCTTCTTATTTTCGGGCAACAAGGCAGAAATTCCCCGTATTTTGGAGCAAAACTGCAGAAATTCCCCTAATTGTGGGGCAAAAAGGCAGAAATTCCCTATATGTTGGGGCACAAAGACAGAAATTCTTCTTGTTTTGGGTCAGAACTCAGAAATTAAACTTATTTTGGGGCAAAATTCCAGAAATTTCCCTTATTTTGGGGCAAAATTGCAGAAATTTCACTTATTCTGGGGCAATTTTGCAGCAATTTCACTTATTTCAGGGAAAATAGGCAGAAATTTTCCTCATTTTTGGGCAAAAAGGCAGAAATTCCTAATATTTTGTGGCAAAAATGCAGAAATTCCCCTTATTTTGAGGTAAAAAGGCTGAAATTCCCCTTATTTAAGGCCAAAAATGCAGAAATTTCTTTTATTTTGGGGCAAAATTGCAGAAATTTCACTTATTTCAGGGTAATAAGTCAGAAATTTTCCTTATTTTGGGGCAAAAAATACAGAAATTCCCTTTGTTTTTGGGGGAAAAAGACAGAAATTCCACTTATTTAGAGGTAAAAAAGCAGAAATTCCTTTTATTTTGGAGCAAAAATGAAGAAATTTCTCTTTTTTATGGCAAAAAGGTATGCATTCTTCTTATTTTTGGGCAAAAAGGCAGAAATTCACCATATTTTGGAGCAAAATTGCAGAAATTTCCCTAATTGTGAAGCAAAATGCAGAAATTCCCTATATGTTGGGGCATAAAGACAGAAATTCTCCTTATTTTGGGGCAAAAAATATAGAAATTTCCTTTGTTTTTGGGGGAAAAAGACAGAAATTCCACTTATTTAGAGGCAAAAAAGCAGAAATTCCCCTTATTTTGGAGCAAAAATGAAAAAATTTCTCTTTTTTATGGCAAAAAGGTATGCATTCTTCTTATTTTCGGGCAAAAAGGCAGAAATTCACCATATTTTGGAGCAAAATTGCAGAAATTCCCCTAATTGTGAAGCAAAATGCAGAAATTCCCTATATGTTGGGGCATAAAGACAGAAATTCTCCTTATTTTGGGGCAAAACTCAGAAATTCCACTTATTTTGGGGCAAAATTCCAGAAATTTCCCTTCTTTTGGGGCAAAATTGCAGAAATTTCACTTTTTATGTGTCAAAATTGCAGAAATTTCACTTATTTCAGAAAAAAAGGAGAAATTTTCTTATTTTGAAGCAAAAAGGCAGAAATTTCCTTTATTTTGTTACAAAGTTGTAGAAATTTTTCTTATTTTGGAGCAAAAGGGCAGAAATTTCCCATATTTTGGGGCAAAAATGTAGGAATTCCTCTTATTTTGAGGTAAAAAGGCTGAAATTCCCCTTATTTGGGGGCAAAAAGGAAGAAATTTCTCTTATTTTGGGGCAAAATTGCTGAAATTTCACTTATTTCACGACAATAAGTCAGAAATTTTCCTTATTTTGGGGCAAAAATACAGAAATTCCCTTTGTTTGCAAAAAAAAAAAAAACAGAAATTCAACTTATTTAGAGGCTTATAAGTAGAAATTCCCCTTATTTTGGAGCAAAAATGAAGAAATTTATTTTTTATGGCAAAAAGGCATGCATTCTTCTTATTTTCGGGCAAAAAGGGAGAAATTCCTCGTATTTTAGATCTAAATTGCAGAATTTCGCCTAATTGTGGGGCAAAAAGGCAGAAACTCCCTATATGTTGGGGCATAAAGACAGAAATTCTCATTATTTTGGGGCAGAACTCAGAAATTCCACTTATTTTGGGGCAAAATTCAAGAAATTTCCCTTATTTTGGGGCAAAATTGCAGAAATTTCACTTATTTTGGGGCAAAATTGCAGAAATTTCACTTATTTCAGGGAAAATAGGCAGAAATTTTTCTTATTTTGGGGCAAAAAGGCAGAAATTCCTAATATTTTGTGGAAAAATGCAGAAATTCCCCTTATTTTGAGGTAAAAAAAGCTGAAATTCCCCTTATTTGGGGGCAAAAAGGCAGAAATTTCCCTTATTTTGGGGCAAAATTGCAGAAATTTCACTTACTTCAGGGAAATAAGTCAGGAATTTTCCTTATTTTGGGGCAAAATAGACAGAAATTCTTTTTGTTTTGGGGGAAAAGACAGAAATACCACTTATTTAGAGGCAAAAAAGCAGAAATTCCCCTTATTTTGGAGCAAAAATGAAGAAATTTCCCTTTTTTATGGCAAAAAGGTATGCATTCTTCTTATGTTCTGGCAAAAAGGCAGAAATACCCCGTATTTTGGAGCAAAATTGCAGAAATTCCCCTAATTGTGGGGCAAAAAGGCAGATATTCCCTATATGTTAGGGCAAAAAGACAGAAAATCTCCTTATTTTGGGGCAAAACATAGAAATTCCACTTATTTTGAGGCAAAATTCCAGAAATTTCCCTTATTTTGGGGCAAAATTGCAGAAATTTCACTTATTTTGGGGCAAAATTGCAGAAATTTAACTTATTTCAGAAAAAAGGGAGAAATTTTTTTATTTTGAAGCAAAAAGGCAGAAATTTCTAATATTTTGGTACAAAATGGTAGAAATTTTTCTTATTTTAGGGAAAAAGGCAGAAATTTCCTATATTTTGGGGAAAAAATGCCGAAATTCCTTTTATTTTGAGGTAAAAAGCCTGAAATTCGCCTTATTTGGGGGCAAAAATGCAGAAATTTCCCTTATTTTGGGGCAAAATTGCAGAAATTTCACTTATTTCAGGGTAATAAGTCAGAAATTTTCTTTATTTTGGGGCAAAAAAGACAGAAATTCTTTTTGTTTTGGGGGAAAAAGACAGAAATTCCACTTATTTAGAGGCAAAAAAGCAGAAATTCCCCTTATTTTGGGGCAAAAATGAAGAAATTTCGCTTTTTAATGGCAAAAAGGTATGCATTCTCCTTATTTTCGGGCAAAAAGGCAGAAATTCCCCGTATTTTGGAGCAAAATTGCAGAAATTCCCCAAATTTTGGGGCAAAAAGGCAGAAATTCCCTATATGTTGGGGCAGAAAGACAGAAATTCTCCTTATTTTTGGGTAAAACTCATATATTCCACTTACTTTGGGGCAAAATTCCAGAAATTTTCCTTATTTTGGGGCAAAATTGCAGAAATTTCACGTACTTTGGTGCAAAATTGCAGAAATTTCACTTATTTCAAAAAAAAGGAGAAATTTTCTTATTTTGGGGCAAAAAGGCAGAAATTCCTAATATTTTGTGGCAAAAATGCAGAAATTCCTAATATTTTGTTGCAAAAATGCAGAAATTTCCCTTATTTTGAGGTAAAAAGGTTGAAATTCCCCTTATTTGGGGGCAGAAATGCAGAAATTTCCTTATTTTGGGGCAATTTTCAGAAATTTCACTTATTTCAGAGTAATAAGTCAGAAATTTTCTTTATTATGGGGCAAAAAAAACAGAAATTCCCTTTGTTTTGGGGGAAAAAAACAGAAATTCCACTTATTTAGAAGCAAAAAGGGAAAAGTTCCCCTTATTTTGAAGCAAAAATGAGAAATTTCCCTTTTTTATGGCAAAAGGTAGGCATTCTTTTTATTTTTGGAAAAAAGGCAGAAATTCTCCATATTTTGCGGCAAAAGGAAGAAATTCCCCTTACTTAGGTCAAAATTACAGAAATTTCACTAATTGTGGGGCAAAAAACAGAAATTCCCCTTATTTTGGGGCAAAATTGCAGAAATTACCATTATTATGGGGAAAAAATGCAGACATTTCTCTTATTTTAGGGCAAAATTGCAGAAATTTCACTAATTGTGGGGCAAAAAGGCAGAAATTCTCTTTATTTTGGGGCAAAACTCAGAAATTCCACTTATTTTGGGGCAAAATTCCAGAAATTTCTTTTATTTTGGGGCAGAATTGCAGAAATTTCACTTATTTTGGGGCAAAATTGCAGAAATTTCACTTATTTTGGGGCAAAATTGCAGAAATTTCACTTATTTCAGGGAAAAAAGGCAGAAATTTTCTTTATTTTGAAGCAAAAAGGCAGAAATTCCTATTATTTTGTGACAAAAATGCAGAAATTACCCTTATTTTGTGGTAAAAAGGCGGAAATTCCCCTTATTTTGGGGCAAAAAGTCAGAAATTTCCTTTATTTTGGGGCAAAATTGCAGAAATTTCACTAATTTCAGGGAAATAATTCAGAATTTTTTTTTATTTTGGGGCAAAAAAGACAGTAATTCCCTTTGTTTTGAGGGAAAAATACAGAAATTCCACTAATTTAGAGGCAAAAAGCAGAAATTCCCATTATTTTGGAGCAAAAATGAAGAAATTTACCTTTTTTATGGCAAAAAGATATGCATTCTTTTTAATTTCGGGCAAAAAGGCAGAAATTCCCCCTATTTTGGAGCAAAATAGCAGAAATTCCCCTAATTGTGGGGCAAAAAGGCAGAAATTCTCTATATGTTGGGGCAAAAAGACAGAGATTCTCCTTATTTAGGGGCAAAACTCAGAAATTCCACTTATTTTGTGGCAAAATTCCAGAAATTTTTCTTTTTTGAGGGCAAAATTGAAGAAATTTCACTTATTTTGGGGCAAAATTGCAGAAATTTTACTTACTTTGGGGCAAAATTGCAGAAATTTCACTTATTTCAGGGAAAAAAGGCAGAAATTTTTCTTATTTTGGGGCAAAAAGGCAGAAATTCCTAATATTTTCTGGCAAAAATGCAGAAATTCCCCTTATTTTGAGGTAAAAAGGCTGAAATTCCCATTATTTGGGGGCAAAAAGGCAGAAATTTCCCTTATTTTGGGGAAAAAAATTGCAGAAATTTCACTTATTTCAGGGTAATAAGTCAGAATTTTTCCTTATTTTGCGGCAAAAAAGACAGAATTTTTTTTTGTTTTGGGGGAAAAAGACAGAAGTTCCACTTATTTAGGGGCAAAAAAGCAGAAATTCCCCTTATTTTGAAGCAAAAATGAAGAAATTTTCCTTTTTTATGGCAAAAAGGTATGCATTCTTCTTATTTTCAGATAAAAGGCAGAAATTCCCCGTATTTAGGAGCAAAATTGCAGAAATTCCCCTAATTGTGGGGCAAAAAGGCTGAAATTCCCTATATGTTGGGGCAAAAAGACAGAAATTTTCTTTATTTTGGGGCAAAACTCAGAAAATCCACTTATTCTGGGGCAAAATTCCAGAAATTTCTCTTATTTTGGGGCAAAATTGCAGAAATTTTACTTATTTCAGGGTAATAAGTAAGAAATTTTTCTTATTTTGGGGCAAAAATACAGGAATTCCCTTTGTTTTGGGGGAAAAGAACAGAAATTCTACTTATTTAGAGGCAAAAAAGCAGAAATTCCCCTTATTTTGGAGCAAAATGAAGAAATTTCCCTTTTTAATGGCAAAAAGGTATGCATTCTCTTATTTTCGGGCAAAAATGTAGAAATTCCCCGTATTTTGGAGCAAAATTGCAGAAATTTCACTTATTTCCGGGAAAATAAGCAGAAATTTTCTAATTTTGGGGCAAAATGGCAAAAATTCCTAATATTTTGTGGCAAAAATGCAGAAATTCCCCTTATTTGAGGTAAAAAGGCTGAAATTCCCCTTATTTGGGGGCAAAAAGGCATAAATTTCCCTTATTTTGGGGCAAAATTGCAGAAATTTCACATATTTCAGGGTAATAAGTCAGAAATTGTCCTTATTTTAGGGCAAAAAAGACAGGAATTCCTTTTGTTTTGGGGTAAAAAACAGAAATTCCACTTATTTAGAGGCAAAAAAGCCGAATTTCTTCTTATTTTGGAGCAAAAATGAAGAAATTTCCCTTTTTTATGGCAAAAAGGTATACATTCTTCTTATTTTCCGGCAAAAAGGCAGAAATTCCCCGTATTTTGGAGCAAAATTGCAGAAATTCCCCTAATTGTGGGGCAAAAAGGCAGAAATTCCCTATATGTTGGGTCAAAATAACAGAAATTCTCCTTATTTTGGGGGCAAAACTCAGAAATTCCACTTATTTTTGGGAAAAATTCCAGAAATTTCTTTTATTTTGGGGCAAAATAGCAGAAATTTCACTTATTTTGGGGCAAAATTGCAGAAATTTCACTTATTTCAGAAAAAAAGGAGAAATTTTCTTATTTTGGGGCAAAAGGGCAGAAATTTCCCATAGTTTGGGGCAAAAATGCAGAAATTCCCCTTATTTTGAGGTTAAAAAAGCTGAAATTCCCCTTATTTGGGGGCAAAAAGGCAGAAATTTCCCTTATTTTGGGGCAAAATTGCTGAAATTTCACTTATTTCACGGTAATAAGTAAAAATTTTTCTTTATTTTGGGGCAAAAAAGACACAAATTCCCTTTGTTTGGGAAAAAACAGAAATTTTACTTATTTAGAGGCAAAAAAGCAGAAATTCCCTTTATTTTGGAGCAAAAATGAAGAAATTTCCCTTTTTTATGGCAAAAAGGTATACATTCTTCTTATTTTCGGGCAAAAAGGCAGAAATTCCTCGTATTTTGGAGCAAAATTGCAGAATTTCGCCTAATTGTGAGGCAAAAAGGCAGAAATTCCCTATATGTTGGGGTATAAAGACAGAAATTCTCCTTATTTTGTGGCAGAACTCAGAAATTCCACTTATTTTGGGGCAAAATTACAGAAATTTTCCTTATTTTGGGTCAAAATTGAAGAAATTTCACTTATTTTGGGGCAAAATTGCAGAAATTTCACTTATTTCAGGGAAAATAGGTAGAATTTTTTCTTATTTTGGGGCAAAAAGGCAGAAATTGCTAATATTTTGTGGCAAAAATGCAGAAATTCCCCTTATTTTGAGGTAAAAAAGCTGAAATTCCCCATATTTGGGGGCAAAAATGCAGAAATTTCCCTTATTTTGGGGCAAAATTGCAGAAATTTCACTTATTTCAGGATAATAAGTCAGAAATTTTCTTTATTTTGGGGCAAAAAAGACAGAAATTTCCTTTGTTTAGGGGGAAAAAGACAGAAATTCCAGTTATTTTGAGGCAAAATAGCAGAAATTCCCCTTATTTTGGAGCAAAAATGAAGAAATTTAGCTTTTTTATGGCAAAAGGTATGCATTCTTCTTATTTTCTGGCAAAAAGGCAGAAATACCCCATATTTTGGAGCAAAATTGCAGAAATTCCCTTAATTTGGGGGCAAAAAGGCAGAAATTCCCTATATGTTGAGGCAAAAAGACAAATTCTCCTTATTTTGAGGCAAAACTCAGAAATTCCACTTATTTTGAGGCAAAATTCCAGAAATTTCCTATATTTTAGGTTAAAATTGCAGAAATTTCACTTATTTTGGGTCAAAATTGCAGAAATTTCACTTATTTCAGGGTAATAAGTCAGAAATTTTCCTTATTTTGGGGCAAAAAAGACAGAAATTCCCTTTGTTTTGGGAGAAAAAGGCAAAAATTCCACTTATTTAGAGGCAAAAAAGCAGAAATTCCCCTTATTTTGGAGCAAAATTTCAGAAATTCTCCTAATTGTGAGGCAAGAAGACAGAAATTCCCTATATGTTGGGGCAAAATAACAGAAATTCTCCTTATTTTGGGGTCAAAACTCAGAAATTCCACTTATTTTGGGGCAAAATTCCAGAAATTTCACTTATTTTGGGGCAAAATTGCAGAAATTTCACTTATTTTGATGAAAATTGCAGAAATTTCACTTATTTCAGAAAAAAAAGAAGAAATTTTCTTATTTGGGGGCAAATAGGCAGAAATTTGTATTATTTTGGTACAAAATTGCAGAAATTTTTCCTATTTTGGGGCAAAAAGGCAGAAATTTTCCATATTTTGCGGCAAAAATGCAGAAATTCTTCTTATTTAGAGGTAAAAAGGCTGAAATTCCTATTATTTGGGGGCAAAAAAAAAGAAATTTCACTTATTTTGTGGCAAAATTGCAGAAATTTCACTTATTTCAGGGAAAAAGGCAGAAATTTTCCTTATTTTTGGGCAAAAAGGCAGAAATTCCTAATATTTTGTGGCAAAAATGCAGAAATTCCTCTTATTTTGAGGTAAAAAGCTGAAATTTCCCTTATTTGGCGACAAAATGGCAAAAATTTCTCTTATTTTGGTGCAAAATTGCAGAAATTTCACTTATTTCAGGGTAATAAGTCAGAAATTTTCCTTATTTTGGGACAAAAAATTCAGAAATTCTCTTTGTTTTGGGGGAAAAAGACAGAAATTCCACTTATTTTGAGGCAAAAAAGCAGAAATTCCCCTTATTTTAGAGCAAAATGAAGAAATTTCCCTTTTTTATGGCAAAAAGTTATGCATTCTTTTTATTTTCGGGCAAAAAGGCAGAAATTCCCCGTACTTTGGAGCAAAATTGCACAAATTCCCATAATTGTGGGGCAACAAAGCAGAAATTCCCTATATGATGGGGCATAAAGACAGAAATTCTCCTTATTTGGGGGCAGAACTCAGAAATTAAACTTATTTTGGGGCAAAATTCCAGAAATTTCCCTTATTTTGGGGCAAAATTGCAGAAATTTCACTTATTTTGGGGCAAAATTGCAGAAATTTCACTTATTTCAGGGAAAATAGGCAGAAATTTTTATTATTTTGAGGCAAAAATGCAGAAATTCCTAATATTTTGTGGCAAAAATGCAGAAATTCCCCTTATTTTGAGGTTAAAAGGCTGAAATTCCCATTATTTGGGGGCAAAAGGCAAAAATTTCCTTTATTTTGAGCAAAATTGCAGAAATTTCACTTATTTCAGGAAAATAAGTCAGAAATTTTCCTTATTTTGGGGCACAAAAGACAGAAATTCTTTGTTTTGGGGGAAAAAGACAGAAATTCCACTTATTTAGAGGCAAAAAAGCAGAAATTCCCCTTATTTTGGAGCAAGAATAAAGAAATTTCCCTTTTTTATGGCAAAAAGGTATGCATTCTTTTATTTTCGGGCAAAAAGGCAGAAATACCCCGTATTTTGGAGCAAAATTGCAGAGATTCCCAATTGTGGGGCAAAAAGGCAGAAATTCCCTATATGTTGGGGCAATAAGACAAAAATTCTCATTATTTTGGGGCAAAAAGGCAGAAATTTCTTTTATTTTGGTACAAAATGGCAGAAATTTTTCTTATTTTGGGGCAAAAATGCAGAAATTCCCCTTATTTTGAGGTAAAAAGGCTGAAATTCCCCTTATTTGGGGGCAAAAAGGCAGAAATTTCCCTTATTTTGGGGAAAAATGGAAAAAATTTCTCTTATTTCAGGAAAATAGGTCAGAAATTTTCCTTATTTTGGGGAAAAAAGTGAGAAATTCCCTTTGTTTTAGGGGAAAAAGACAGAAATTCCACTTATTTAGAGGCAAAAAAGCAGAAATTCCTTTTATTTTGGAGCCAAAATGAAGAAATTTCCCTTTTTTATGGCAAAAAAGTATACATTCTTCTTATTTTCGGGCAAAAAGGCAGAAATTCCCCGTATTTTGGAGCAAAATTGCAGAAATTCCCCTAATTGTGGGGCAAAAAGGCAGAAATTCCCTATATGTTGGGGCAGAAAGACAGAAATTCTCCTTAATTTGGGGTAAAACTCATAAATTCCACCTACTTTGGGGCAAAATTCCAGAAATTTCCCTTATTTTGGGGCAAAATTGCAGAAATTTCACTTATTTCAAAAAAAAGAAGGAGAAACTTTTTTATTTGGGGGCAAAATGTCAGAAATTCTTAATATTTTGTGGTAACAATGCAGAAATTCCTAATATTTTGTTGCAAAAATGCAGAAATTTCCCTTATTTTGGGGCAATTTTCAGAAATTACACTTATTTCAGGGTAATAAGTCAGAAATTTTCCTTATTTTGGGGCAAAAAAACAGAAATTCCCTTTGTTTTGGGGGAAAAAGAGAGAAATTCCCTTATTTAGAGGCAAAAAGGCAAAAGTTCCCCTTATTTTGGAGCAAAAATGAAGAAATTTCCTTTTTTTATGGCAAAAAGGTAGGCATTCTTCTTATTTTCAAACAAAAAGGCAGAAATTCCCCATATTTTGGGGCAAAAGGCAGAAATTCCCCATATTTAGGGCAAAATTGCAGAAATTTCCTTAATTGTGGGGAAAAAACAAAAATTCCCCTTATTTTAAGGCAAAATTGCAGAAATTTTTCTTATTATGGGGGAAAATTGCAGAAATTTCCCTTATTTTAGGGCAAAATTGCAGAAATTTCAATAATTGTGGGGCAAAAAGGCAGAAATTCTCTTTATTTTGGGGCAAAACTCAGAAATTCCACTTATTTTGGAGCAAAATTCCAGATATTTATTTTATTTTGGGGCAAAACTGCAGAAATTTCACTTATTTTCGGGCAAAATTGCAGAAATTTCACTTATTTCAGAGTAATAAGTCAGAAATTTTCTGTATTTTGAAGCAAAAAAGACAGAAATTTCCTTTGTTTTGGGGGAAAAAGACAGAAATTCCACTTATTTAGAGGCAAAAAAGCAGAAATTCCCCTTATTTTGGAGCAAAAATGAAGAAATTTCGCTTTTTTTATGGCAAAAAGGTATGCATTCTTCTTATTTTCGGGCAACAAGGCAGAAATTCCCCGTATTTTGGAGCAAAACTGCAGAAATTCCCCTAATTGTGGGGCAAAAAGGCAGAAATTCCCTATATGTTGGGGCATAAAGACAGAAATTCTTCTTGTTTTGGGTCAGAACTCAGAAATTAAACTTATTTTGGGGCAAAATTCCAGAAATTTCCCTTATTTTGGGGCAAAATTGCAGAAATTTCACTTATTTTGGGGCAAAATTGCAGCAATTTCACTTATTTCAGGGAAAATAGGCAGAAATTTTCCTCATTTTTGGGCAAAAAGGCAGAAATTCCTAATATTTTGTGGCAAAAATGCAGAAATTCCCCTTATTTTGAGGTAAAAAGGCTGAAATTCCCCTTATTTAAGGCCAAAAATGCAGAAATTTTTTTTATTTTGGGGCAAAATTGCAGAAATTTCACTTATTTCAGGGTAATAAGTCAGAAATTTTCCTTATTTTGGGGCAAAAAATACAGAAATTCCCTTTGTTTTTGGGGGAAAAAGACAGAAATTCCACTAATTTAGAGGCAAAATAGCAGAAATTCCCCTTATTTTGGAGCAAAAATGAAGAAATTTCTCTTTTTTATGGCAAAAAGGTATGCATTCTTCTTATTTTCGGGCAAAAAGGCAGAAATTCACCATATTTTGGAGCAAAATTGCAGAAATTCCCCTAATTGTGAAGCAAAATGCAGAAATTCCCTATATGTTGGGGCATAAAGACAGAAATTCTCTTTATTTTGGGGCAAAACTCAGAAATTCCACTTATTTTGGGGCAAAATTCCAGAAATTTTCCTTTTTTGGGGGCAAAATTGCAGAAATTTCACTTTTTATGTGTCAAAATTGCAGAAATTTCACTTATTTCAGAAAAAAAGGAGAAATTTTCTTATTTTGAAGCAAAAAGGCAGAAATTTCCTTTATTTTGTTACAAAGTTGTAGAAATTTTTCTTATTTTGGGGCAAAAGGGCAGAAATTTCCCATATTTTGGGGCAAAAATGTAGGAATTCCTCTTATTTTGAGGTAAAAAGGCTGAAATTCCCCTTATTTGGGGGCAAAAAAGGAAGAAATTTCTCTTATTTTGGGGCAAAATTGCTGAAATTTCACTTATTTCACGACAATAAGTCAGAAATTTTCCTTATTTTGGGGCAAAAATACAGAAATTCCCTTTGTTTGCAAAAAAAAAAAAAAACAGAAATTCAACTTATTTAGAGGCTTATAAGTAGAAATTCCCCTTATTTTGGAGCAAAAATGAAGAAATTTATTTTTTATGGCAAAAAGGTATGCATTCTTCTTATTTTCGGGCAAAAAGGCAGAAATTCCTCATATTTTGGATCTAAATTGCAGAATTTCGCCTAATTGTGGGGCAAAAAGGCAGAAACTCCCTATATGTTGGGGCATAAAGACAGAAATTCTCATTATTTTGGGGCAGAACTCAGAAATTCCACTTATTTTGGGGCAAAATTCCAGAAATTTCCCTTATTTTGGGGCAAAATTGCAGAAATTTCACTTATTTTGGGGCAAAATTGCAGAAATTTCACTTATTTCAGGGAAAATAGGCAGAAATTTTTCTTATTTTGGGGCAAAAAGGCAGAAATTCCTAATATTTTGTGGAAAAATGCAGAAATTCCCCTTATTTTGAGGTAAAAAAGCTGAAATTCCCCTTATTTGGGGGCAAAAAGGCAGAAATTTCCCTTATTTTGGGGCAAAATTGCAGAAATTTCACTTACTTCAGGGAAATAAGTCAGAAATTTTCCTTATTTTGGGGCAAAATAGACAGAAATTCCCTTTGTTTTGGGGGAAAAGACAGAAATACCACTTATTTAGAGTCAAAAAAGCAGAAATTTCCCATTATTTTGGAGCATAAATGAAGAAATTTCCCTTTTTTATGGCAAAAAGGTATGCATTCTTCTTATTTTCTGGCAAAAAGGCAGAAATACCCCGTATTTTGGAGCAAAATTGCAGAAATTCCCCTAATTGTGGGGCAAAAAGGCAGATATTCCCTATATGTTGGGGCAAAAAGACAGAAAATCTCCTTATTTTGGGGCAAAACATAGAAATTCCACTTATTTTGAGGCAAAATTCCAGAAATTTCCCTTATTTTGGGGCAAAATTGCAGAAATTTCACTTATTTTGGGGCAGAAATGCAGAAATTTAACTTATTTCAGAAAAAAGGGAGAAATTTTTTTATTTTGAAGCAAAAAGGCAGAAATTTCTAATATTTTGGTACAAAATGGTAGAAATTTTTCTTATTTTAGGGAAAAAGGCAGAAATTTCCTATATTTTGGGGAAAAAATGCAGAAATTCCTTTTATTTTGAGGTAAAAAGCCTGAAATTCGCCTTATTTGGGGGCAAAAATGCAGAAATTTCCCTTATTTTGGGGCAAAATTGCAGAAATTTCACTTATTTCAGGGTAATAAGTCAGAAATTTTCTTTATTTTGGGGCAAAAAAGACAGAAATTCTTTTTGTTTTGGGGGAAAAAAACAGAAATTCCACTTATTTAGAGGCAAAAAAGCAGAAATTCCCCTTATTTTGGGGCAAAAATGAAGAAATTTCGCTTTTTTATGGCAAAAAGGTATGCATTCTCCTTATTTTCGGGCAAAAAGGCAGAAATTCCCCGTATTTTGGAGCAAAATTGCAGAAATTCCCCAAATTTGGGGGAAAAAAGGCAGAAATTCCCTATATGTTGGGGCAGAAAGACAGAAATTCTCCTTATTTTTGGGTAAAACTCATATATTCCACTTACTTTGGGGCAAAATTCCAGAAATTTTCCTTATTTTGGGGCAAAATTGCAGAAATTTCACTTACTTTGGTGCAAAATTGCAGAAATTTCACTTATTTCAAAAAAAAGGAGAAATTTTCTTATTTTGGGGCAAAAAGGCAGAAATTCCTAATATTTTGTGGCAAAAATGCAGAAATTCCTAATATTTTGTTGCAAAAATGCAGAAATTTCCCTTATTTTGAGGTAAAAATGTTGAAATTCCCCTTATTTGGGGGCAGAAATGCAGAAATTTCCTTATTTTGGGGCAATTTTCAGAAATTTCACTTATTTCAGAGTAATAAGTCAGAAATTTTCTTTATTATGGGGCAAAAAAAAACAGAAATTCCCTTTGTTTTGGGGGAAAAAAACAGAAATTCCACTTATTTAGAAGCAAAAAGGGAAAAGTTCCCCTTATTTTGAAGCAAAAATGAGAAATTTCCCTTTTTTATGGCAAAAGGTAGGCATTCTTTTTATTTTTGGAAAAAAGGCAGAAATTCTCCATATTTTGCGGCAAAAGGAAGAAATTCCCCTTACTTAGGTCAAAATTACAGAAATTTCACTAATTGTGGGGCAAAAAACAGAAATTCCCCTTATTTTGGGGCAAAATTGCAGAAATTACCATTATTATGAGGAAAAAATGCAGACATTTCTCTTATTTTAGGGCAAAATTGCAGAAATTTCACTAATTGTGGGGCAAAAAGGCAGAAATTCTCTTTATTTTAGGGCAAAACTCAGAAATTCCACTTATTTTGGGGCAAAATTCCAGAAATTTCTCTTATTTTGGGGCAGAATTGCAGAAATTTCACTTATTTTGGGGCAAAATTGCGGAAATTTCACTTATTTCAGGGAAAAAAGGCAGAAATTTTCCTTATTTTGGGGCAAAACCGCAGACATTCATAATATTCTGTGCCAAAATTCAGAAATTCGCCTTATTTTGAGGTAAAAAGGCTGTAATTCCCCTTATTTGGGGGCAAAAATGCAGAAATTTCCCTTATTTTGGGGCAAAATTGCAGAAATTTCACTTATTTCAGAGTAATAAGTCAGAAATTTTTCTTATTTTGGGGCAAAAAAGACAGAAATTCCCTTTGTTTTGGGAGAAAAAGGCAAAAATTCCACTTATTTAGAGGCAAAAAAGCAGAAATTCCCCTTATTTTGGAGCAAAAATGAAGAAATTTAGCTTTTTTATGGCAAAAGGTATGCATTCTTCTTATTTTCTGGCAAAAAGGCAGAAATACCCCATATTTTGGAGCAAAATTGCAGAAATTCCCTTAATTTGGGGGCAAAAAGGCAGAAATTCCCTATATGTTGAGGCAAAAAGACAAATTCTCCTTATTTTGAGGCAAAACTCAGAAATTCCACTTATTTTGAGGCAAAATTCCAGAAATTTCCTATATTTTAGGTTAAAATTGCAGAAATTTCACTTATTTTGGGTCAAAATTGCAGAAATTTCACTTATTTCAGGGTAATAAGTCAGAAATTTTCCTTATTTTGGGGCAAAAAAGACAGAAATTCCCTTTGTTTTGGGAGAAAAAGGCAAAAATTCCACTTATTTAGAGGCAAAAAAGCAGAAATTCCCCTTATTTTGGAGCAAAATTTCAGAAATTCTCCTAATTGTGAGGCAAGAAGACAGAAATTCCCTATATGTTGGGGCAAAATAACAGAAATTCTCCTTATTTTGGGGTCAAAACTCAGAAATTCCACTTATTTTGGGGCAAAATTCCAGAAATTTCACTTATTTTGGGGCAAAATTGCAGAAATTTCACTTATTTTGATGAAAATTGCAGAAATTTCACTTATTTCAGAAAAAAAAGAAGAAATTTTCTTATTTGGGGGCAAATAGGCAGAAATTTGTATTATTTTGGTACAAAATTGCAGAAATTTTTCCTATTTTGGGGCAAAAAGGCAGAAATTTTCCATATTTTGCGGCAAAAATGCAGAAATTCTTCTTATTTAGAGGTAAAAAGGCTGAAATTCCTATTATTTGGGGGCAAAAAAAAAGAAATTTCACTTATTTTGTGGCAAAATTGCAGAAATTTCACTTATTTCAGGGAAAAAGGCAGAAATTTTCCTTATTTTTGGGCAAAAAGGCAGAAATTCCTAATATTTTGTGGCAAAAATGCAGAAATTCCTCTTATTTTGAGGTAAAAAGCTGAAATTTCCCTTATTTGGCGACAAAATGGCAAAAATTTCTCTTATTTTGGTGCAAAATTGCAGAAATTTCACTTATTTCAGGGTAATAAGTCAGAAATTTTCCTTATTTTGGGACAAAAAATTCAGAAATTCTCTTTGTTTTGGGGGAAAAAGACAGAAATTCCACTTATTTTGAGGCAAAAAAGCAGAAATTCCCCTTATTTTAGAGCAAAATGAAGAAATTTCCCTTTTTTATGGCAAAAAGTTATGCATTCTTTTTATTTTCGGGCAAAAAGGCAGAAATTCCCCGTACTTTGGAGCAAAATTGCACAAATTCCCATAATTGTGGGGCAACAAAGCAGAAATTCCCTATATGATGGGGCATAAAGACAGAAATTCTCCTTATTTGGGGGCAGAACTCAGAAATTAAACTTATTTTGGGGCAAAATTCCAGAAATTTCCCTTATTTTGGGGCAAAATTGCAGAAATTTCACTTATTTTGGGGCAAAATTGCAGAAATTTCACTTATTTCAGGGAAAATAGGCAGAAATTTTTATTATTTTGAGGCAAAAATGCAGAAATTCCTAATATTTTGTGGCAAAAATGCAGAAATTCCCCTTATTTTGAGGTTAAAAGGCTGAAATTCCCATTATTTGGGGGCAAAAGGCAAAAATTTCCTTTATTTTGAGCAAAATTGCAGAAATTTCACTTATTTCAGGAAAATAAGTCAGAAATTTTCCTTATTTTGGGGCACAAAAGACAGAAATTCTTTGTTTTGGGGGAAAAAGACAGAAATTCCACTTATTTAGAGGCAAAAAAGCAGAAATTCCCCTTATTTTGGAGCAAGAATAAAGAAATTTCCCTTTTTTATGGCAAAAAGGTATGCATTCTTTTATTTTCGGGCAAAAAGGCAGAAATACCCCGTATTTTGGAGCAAAATTGCAGAGATTCCCAATTGTGGGGCAAAAAGGCAGAAATTCCCTATATGTTGGGGCAATAAGACAAAAATTCTCATTATTTTGGGGCAAAAAGGCAGAAATTTCTTTTATTTTGGTACAAAATGGCAGAAATTTTTCTTATTTTGGGGCAAAAATGCAGAAATTCCCCTTATTTTGAGGTAAAAAGGCTGAAATTCCCCTTATTTGGGGGCAAAAAGGCAGAAATTTCCCTTATTTTGGGGAAAAATGGAAAAAATTTCTCTTATTTCAGGAAAATAGGTCAGAAATTTTCCTTATTTTGGGGAAAAAAGTGAGAAATTCCCTTTGTTTTAGGGGAAAAAGACAGAAATTCCACTTATTTAGAGGCAAAAAAGCAGAAATTCCTTTTATTTTGGAGCCAAAATGAAGAAATTTCCCTTTTTTATGGCAAAAAAGTATACATTCTTCTTATTTTCGGGCAAAAAGGCAGAAATTCCCCGTATTTTGGAGCAAAATTGCAGAAATTCCCCTAATTGTGGGGCAAAAAGGCAGAAATTCCCTATATGTTGGGGCAGAAAGACAGAAATTCTCCTTAATTTGGGGTAAAACTCATAAATTCCACCTACTTTGGGGCAAAATTCCAGAAATTTCCCTTATTTTGGGGCAAAATTGCAGAAATTTCACTTATTTCAAAAAAAAGAAGGAGAAACTTTTTTATTTGGGGGCAAAATGTCAGAAATTCTTAATATTTTGTGGTAACAATGCAGAAATTCCTAATATTTTGTTGCAAAAATGCAGAAATTTCCCTTATTTTGGGGCAATTTTCAGAAATTACACTTATTTCAGGGTAATAAGTCAGAAATTTTCCTTATTTTGGGGCAAAAAAACAGAAATTCCCTTTGTTTTGGGGGAAAAAGAGAGAAATTCCCTTATTTAGAGGCAAAAAGGCAAAAGTTCCCCTTATTTTGGAGCAAAAATGAAGAAATTTCCTTTTTTTATGGCAAAAAGGTAGGCATTCTTCTTATTTTCAAACAAAAAGGCAGAAATTCCCCATATTTTGGGGCAAAAGGCAGAAATTCCCCATATTTAGGGCAAAATTGCAGAAATTTCCTTAATTGTGGGGAAAAAACAAAAATTCCCCTTATTTTAAGGCAAAATTGCAGAAATTTTTCTTATTATGGGGGAAAATTGCAGAAATTTCCCTTATTTTAGGGCAAAATTGCAGAAATTTCAATAATTGTGGGGCAAAAAGGCAGAAATTCTCTTTATTTTGGGGCAAAACTCAGAAATTCCACTTATTTTGGAGCAAAATTCCAGATATTTATTTTATTTTGGGGCAAAACTGCAGAAATTTCACTTATTTTCGGGCAAAATTGCAGAAATTTCACTTATTTCAGAGTAATAAGTCAGAAATTTTCTGTATTTTGAAGCAAAAAAGACAGAAATTTCCTTTGTTTTGGGGGAAAAAGACAGAAATTCCACTTATTTAGAGGCAAAAAAGCAGAAATTCCCCTTATTTTGGAGCAAAAATGAAGAAATTTCGCTTTTTTTATGGCAAAAAGGTATGCATTCTTCTTATTTTCGGGCAACAAGGCAGAAATTCCCCGTATTTTGGAGCAAAACTGCAGAAATTCCCCTAATTGTGGGGCAAAAAGGCAGAAATTCCCTATATGTTGGGGCATAAAGACAGAAATTCTTCTTGTTTTGGGTCAGAACTCAGAAATTAAACTTATTTTGGGGCAAAATTCCAGAAATTTCCCTTATTTTGGGGCAAAATTGCAGAAATTTCACTTATTTTGGGGCAAAATTGCAGCAATTTCACTTATTTCAGGGAAAATAGGCAGAAATTTTCCTCATTTTTGGGCAAAAAGGCAGAAATTCCTAATATTTTGTGGCAAAAATGCAGAAATTCCCCTTATTTTGAGGTAAAAAGGCTGAAATTCCCCTTATTTAAGGCCAAAAATGCAGAAATTTTTTTTATTTTGGGGCAAAATTGCAGAAATTTCACTTATTTCAGGGTAATAAGTCAGAAATTTTCCTTATTTTGGGGCAAAAAATACAGAAATTCCCTTTGTTTTTGGGGGAAAAAGACAGAAATTCCACTAATTTAGAGGCAAAATAGCAGAAATTCCCCTTATTTTGGAGCAAAAATGAAGAAATTTCTCTTTTTTATGGCAAAAAGGTATGCATTCTTCTTATTTTCGGGCAAAAAGGCAGAAATTCACCATATTTTGGAGCAAAATTGCAGAAATTCCCCTAATTGTGAAGCAAAATGCAGAAATTCCCTATATGTTGGGGCATAAAGACAGAAATTCTCTTTATTTTGGGGCAAAACTCAGAAATTCCACTTATTTTGGGGCAAAATTCCAGAAATTTTCCTTTTTTGGGGGCAAAATTGCAGAAATTTCACTTTTTATGTGTCAAAATTGCAGAAATTTCACTTATTTCAGAAAAAAAGGAGAAATTTTCTTATTTTGAAGCAAAAAGGCAGAAATTTCCTTTATTTTGTTACAAAGTTGTAGAAATTTTTCTTATTTTGGGGCAAAAGGGCAGAAATTTCCCATATTTTGGGGCAAAAATGTAGGAATTCCTCTTATTTTGAGGTAAAAAGGCTGAAATTCCCCTTATTTGGGGGCAAAAAAGGAAGAAATTTCTCTTATTTTGGGGCAAAATTGCTGAAATTTCACTTATTTCACGACAATAAGTCAGAAATTTTCCTTATTTTGGGGCAAAAATACAGAAATTCCCTTTGTTTGCAAAAAAAAAAAAAAACAGAAATTCAACTTATTTAGAGGCTTATAAGTAGAAATTCCCCTTATTTTGGAGCAAAAATGAAGAAATTTATTTTTTATGGCAAAAAGGTATGCATTCTTCTTATTTTCGGGCAAAAAGGCAGAAATTCCTCATATTTTGGATCTAAATTGCAGAATTTCGCCTAATTGTGGGGCAAAAAGGCAGAAACTCCCTATATGTTGGGGCATAAAGACAGAAATTCTCATTATTTTGGGGCAGAACTCAGAAATTCCACTTATTTTGGGGCAAAATTCCAGAAATTTCCCTTATTTTGGGGCAAAATTGCAGAAATTTCACTTATTTTGGGGCAAAATTGCAGAAATTTCACTTATTTCAGGGAAAATAGGCAGAAATTTTTCTTATTTTGGGGCAAAAAGGCAGAAATTCCTAATATTTTGTGGAAAAATGCAGAAATTCCCCTTATTTTGAGGTAAAAAAGCTGAAATTCCCCTTATTTGGGGGCAAAAAGGCAGAAATTTCCCTTATTTTGGGGCAAAATTGCAGAAATTTCACTTACTTCAGGGAAATAAGTCAGAAATTTTCCTTATTTTGGGGCAAAATAGACAGAAATTCCCTTTGTTTTGGGGGAAAAGACAGAAATACCACTTATTTAGAGTCAAAAAAGCAGAAATTTCCCATTATTTTGGAGCATAAATGAAGAAATTTCCCTTTTTTATGGCAAAAAGGTATGCATTCTTCTTATTTTCTGGCAAAAAGGCAGAAATACCCCGTATTTTGGAGCAAAATTGCAGAAATTCCCCTAATTGTGGGGCAAAAAGGCAGATATTCCCTATATGTTGGGGCAAAAAGACAGAAAATCTCCTTATTTTGGGGCAAAACATAGAAATTCCACTTATTTTGAGGCAAAATTCCAGAAATTTCCCTTATTTTGGGGCAAAATTGCAGAAATTTCACTTATTTTGGGGCAGAAATGCAGAAATTTAACTTATTTCAGAAAAAAGGGAGAAATTTTTTTATTTTGAAGCAAAAAGGCAGAAATTTCTAATATTTTGGTACAAAATGGTAGAAATTTTTCTTATTTTAGGGAAAAAGGCAGAAATTTCCTATATTTTGGGGAAAAAATGCAGAAATTCCTTTTATTTTGAGGTAAAAAGCCTGAAATTCGCCTTATTTGGGGGCAAAAATGCAGAAATTTCCCTTATTTTGGGGCAAAATTGCAGAAATTTCACTTATTTCAGGGTAATAAGTCAGAAATTTTCTTTATTTTGGGGCAAAAAAGACAGAAATTCTTTTTGTTTTGGGGGAAAAAAACAGAAATTCCACTTATTTAGAGGCAAAAAAGCAGAAATTCCCCTTATTTTGGGGCAAAAATGAAGAAATTTCGCTTTTTTATGGCAAAAAGGTATGCATTCTCCTTATTTTCGGGCAAAAAGGCAGAAATTCCCCGTATTTTGGAGCAAAATTGCAGAAATTCCCCAAATTTGGGGGAAAAAAGGCAGAAATTCCCTATATGTTGGGGCAGAAAGACAGAAATTCTCCTTATTTTTGGGTAAAACTCATATATTCCACTTACTTTGGGGCAAAATTCCAGAAATTTTCCTTATTTTGGGGCAAAATTGCAGAAATTTCACTTACTTTGGTGCAAAATTGCAGAAATTTCACTTATTTCAAAAAAAAGGAGAAATTTTCTTATTTTGGGGCAAAAAGGCAGAAATTCCTAATATTTTGTGGCAAAAATGCAGAAATTCCTAATATTTTGTTGCAAAAATGCAGAAATTTCCCTTATTTTGAGGTAAAAATGTTGAAATTCCCCTTATTTGGGGGCAGAAATGCAGAAATTTCCTTATTTTGGGGCAATTTTCAGAAATTTCACTTATTTCAGAGTAATAAGTCAGAAATTTTCTTTATTATGGGGCAAAAAAAAACAGAAATTCCCTTTGTTTTGGGGGAAAAAAACAGAAATTCCACTTATTTAGAAGCAAAAAGGGAAAAGTTCCCCTTATTTTGAAGCAAAAATGAGAAATTTCCCTTTTTTATGGCAAAAGGTAGGCATTCTTTTTATTTTTGGAAAAAAGGCAGAAATTCTCCATATTTTGCGGCAAAAGGAAGAAATTCCCCTTACTTAGGTCAAAATTACAGAAATTTCACTAATTGTGGGGCAAAAAACAGAAATTCCCCTTATTTTGGGGCAAAATTGCAGAAATTACCATTATTATGGGGAAAAAATGCAGACATTTCTCTTATTTTAGGGCAAAATTGCAGAAATTTCACTAATTGTGGGGCAAAAAGGCAGAAATTCTCTTTATTTTGGGGCAAAACTCAGAAATTTCACTTATTTTGGGGCAAAATTCCAGAAATTTCTTTTATTTTGGGGCAGAATTGCAGAAATTTCACTTATTTTGGGGCAAAATTGCGGAAATTTCACTTATTTCAGGGAAAAAAGGCAGAAATTTTCCTTATTTTGGGGCAAAAACGCAGACATTCATAATATTTTGTGCCAAAATTCAGAAATTCGCCTTATTTTGAGGTAAAACGGCTGTAATTCCCCTTATTTGGGGGCAAAAATGCAGAAATTTCCCTTATTTTGGGGCAAAATTGCAGAAATTTCACTTATTTCAGAGTAATAAGTCAGAAATTTTTCTTATTTTGGGGCAAAAAAGACAGAAATTCCCTTTGTTTTGTGAGAAAAAGGCAGAAATTCCACTTATTTAGAGGCAAAAAAGCAGAAATTCCCCTTATTTTAGAGCAAAATTTCAGAAATTCCCCTAATTGTGGGGCAAAAAGGCAGAAATTCCCTATATGTTGAGACAAAATAACAGAAATTCTCCTTATTTTGGGGGCAAAACTCAGATTTCCACTCATTTTTGGGCAAAATTCCAGAAATTTTTTTTATTTTAGGGTAAAATTGCAGAAATTTCACTTATTTCAAAAAAAAAGGAGAAATTTTCTTATTTTGGGGCAAAAAGGCAGAAATTCCTAATATTTTGTGGCAAAAATGCAGAAATTCCTAATATTTTGTTGCAAAAATGCAGAAATTTCCCTTATTTTGCGGTAAAAAGGTTGAAATTCCCCTTATTTGGGGGCAGAAATGCAGAAATTTCCTTATTTTGGGGCAATTTTCAGAAATTTCACTTATTTCAGAGTAATAAGTCAGAAATTTTCTTTATTATGGGGCAAAAAAAAACAGAAATTCCCTTTGTTTTGGGGGAAAAAAACAGAAATTCCACTTATTTAGAAGCAAAAAGGGAAAAGTTCCCCTTATTTTGAAGCAAAAATGAGAAATTTCCCTTTTTTATGGCAAAAGGTAGGCATTCTTTTTATTTTTGGAAAAAAGGCAGAAATTCTCCATATTTTGCCGCAAAAGGAAGAAATTCCCCTTACTTAGGTCAAAATTACAGAAATTTCACTAATTGTGGGGCAAAAAACAGAAATTCCCCTTATTTTGGGGCAAAATTGCAGAAATTACCATTATTATGGGGAAAAATGCAGACATTTCTCTTATTTTAGGGCAAAATTGCAGAAATTTCACTAATTGTGGGGCAAAAAGGCAGAAATTCTCTTTATTTTGGGGCAAAACTCAGAAATTCCACTTATTTTGGGGCAAAATTCCAGAAATTTCTTTTATTTTGGGGCAGAATTGCAGAAATTTCACTTATTTTGGGGCAAAATTGCGGAAATTTCACTTATTTCAGGGAAAAAAGGCAGAAATTTTCCTTATTTTGGGGCAAAACCGCAGACATTCATAATATTTTGTGCCAAAATTCAGAAATTCGCCTTATTTTGAGGTAAAAAGGCTGTAATTCCCCTTATTTGGGGGCAAAAATGCAGAAATTTCCCTTATTTTGGGGCAAAATTGCAGAAATTTCACTTATTTCAGAGTAATAAGTCAGAAATTTTTCTTATTTTGGGGCAAAAAAGACAGAAATTCCCTTTGTTTTGTGAGAAAAAGGCAGAAATTCCACTTATTTAGGGGCAAAAAAGCAGAAATTCCCCTTATTTTGGAGCAAAATTTCAGAAATTCCCCTAATTGTGGGGCAAAAAGGCAGAAATTCCCTATATGTTGAGACAAAATAACAGAAATTCTCCTTATTTTGGGGGCAAAACTCAGATTTCCACTCATTTTTGGGCAAAATTCCAGAAATTTTTTTTTATTTTAGGGTAAAATTGCAGAAATTTCACTTATTTCAAAAAAAAGGAGAAATTTTCTTATTTTGGGGCAAAAAGGCAGAAATTCCTAATATTTTGTTGCAAAAATGCAGAAATTCCTAATATTTTGTTGCAAAAATGCAGAAATTTCCCTTATTTTGAGGTAAAAAGGTTGAAATTCCCCTTATTTGGGGGCAGAAATGCAGAAATTTCCTTATTTTGGGGCAATTTTCAGAAATTTCACTTATTTCAGAGTAATAAGTCAGAAATTTTCTTTATTATGGGGCAAAAAAAACAGAAATTCCCTTTGTTTTGGGGGAAAAAACAGAAATTCCACTTATTTAGAAGCAAAAAGGGAAAAGTTCCCCTTATTTTGAAGCAAAAATGAGAAATTTCCCTTTTTTATGGCAAAAGGTAGGCATTCTTTTTATTTTTGGAAAAAAGGCAGAAATTCTCCATATTTTGCGGCAAAAGGAAGAAATTCCCCTTACTTAGGTCAAAATTACAGAAATTTCACTAATTGTGGGGCAAAAA